>NW_015641030.1:448406-465861 GCF_001515625.1 Sinocyclocheilus rhinocerous | reverse complement strand
TTTTGTATTTTATTAATATTATTTTTATTTTATTAAATATTTTTAACACTAATTATACATTTCATAGTGTTTTTATGCATTTTTATATTTATTCCAAAATAATAACTAAAGGCAGTAACAATTTGAACAATATTTTGGAAACAGTTTACAATAAGGTTTCATTAGTTAACATTAGTAAACACATATATACAGTATATATTTAGAAAATATTTACATGTCTATATTTATATTCATATAATATATGAATAAATAAATAAATAAATATATTTAATATATAAACATAACATATTTTTCTGAAATACATACATGCACGTGTGTGTATTTATATATACATAATAAATATACACAGTACACACACATATATTATGTAAACAAAAACTTTTATTTTGGATGCGATTAATCATGATTAATCTTTTGACAGCACATACATACAGCGGGTAAAATAAGTATTTTAATAATTTTCCCATTACTTGGGAAAAATAGTGACATGTTCAATACTTATTTTACCCGCTGTATATACACACACACACACACACACACATATATAAAGTGAAATGGGTTTGGAATGACTATAAAGACAGATGTTTTATTTTTGGGTCAGGAATTCTTTTACATTTTTAATTATTTATGTATCATCATTATTAATAGTTACAATAATTGTATCTAATCTTTGTAATTAATTATTCTGTCACAGAAGAAAGTCAGTCACCTGGGTTGGTACAACATACAGATTTTTTTGGGTGACATATCTTTTTATCCCTATCCTTTTTATGGTACAATCATACCATAATTTACTGTAATTTAGCATGCACTACCCTCAATTCTCTTTTCTTCAGTGTTTTGAAAATACGTAGAGCTTTCCTTCAGTTTGTGTTCACTTGTGTCTTGCGAGAAATGCAAGCCATTTTGTTTATTCTCTGTGCTGTAAATATTAAACCAGTCAAAAACAAAGACATAGAAGTGTGACAATGATATATTTGGTTCATCCATTTTTTTTTTTCAAATACAAAATGATTGTAAGACATTTAAAACACATATTTTCTAGCCATTTCAAATTACAACATACCAAAAAAATAAATTCGCAATAAAGACATTTATAATGTTACAAAAGATTTCTATTTCAAATAAATTCTGCTTTTAAAGCTTTCTAGTCACCAAAGTATCCTGGAAAAATGTTTTAGTTTACACAAAATATTTGACATCACAACCATTTTTAATATTGATAATAAGAAGTCAAAACAAGATAAGCATATTTTTGAAAGATCATAGGACAAATGGGCTGCTGAATATTCAGTCATCACAGGTATATTATTTGGGTGTTTGTCATATTTTTGACCTAATTACTAATAGATGGTGTTCATTCAATGTCTTTAAAGAAATGTTAGCATTATTTATAATATATCTTGTTTTTTTAGAACGACATGAATGTGATTGCTTGTATTGCTAATTTCTGAATAAATGATTTGGCAGACAATCAGTCTATGGGCTCTCAGTCCAGTTCTGGGATGTCCGGTCAGGGCTCTGGCAGCAACCCAGACCAGTCAGAACCAGAACCCAACCAGAATTCCAATCAGACGGGTCGCACACAGGCCGAGAGGCAGTCAGGATCTGAAGAGGACGTTGATTTGGCACAAGTTCTGGCGTACCTACTGCGAAGGTAATTACAGTATATGCATAACCTACAAAACATTTATTTGTCGATGCCTTTGTCTGGGCTGCATTTTAAACATGTTTTGGAACTTTTGTCATATGGGTATTGAAAAGTGTTCTTCCCTTTTCTCTATTATAGGGGCCAGGTCCGCCTGGTCCATGGAAGTGGAGCGACGGGCCTACAGCTCGTGCAGTCATATTCAGACTCGGATGAGGACAGCGATGGGGCCTGGGATGGGCGGCTAGGACATCGATATGACCCTCCAGGTGAGAATTATGGACTGTATGGCATCAGTTTCAGTCTATAAACGTGAGAAATGGTGCCATAAATACCACTGAATTAAACACAATTCTGTGGTTATTTACTATGCCTTATTTTTTCTCACTCAGTGGATGCCCAACCAGACACACAGGAAATTGACCGCAGTGAGATCCGCACTCAGATCTTGCTTGCCACTGCTTCCTCAGGCCTAAAGGGCAGACACAGTTTCACACATATGCTAGCAGAGGTAAGATGAGCAGGGCATATATAGTAACAATACAATGAGTCTGAATGAGCAGCATTGCAGCTCTTCTGATTTGTAATTAAGAAATCAGGAAAACTTTTATACAGACAAATAGGGTAGAGTAGAGTTCATAAATGTGCAACTTTCTATAATTTAACTGTATTTCTTTCTGAAGCGGGAACATGGACGATGTTGTGGGTCGAGTTTCTCTCATGGAGAGTGCAGCCAAATCCGTTCACAGTAAGAGCAACATAAATGCTATGCTACAATAATAATGTATATTTGAAACCTTTAAATACTACATACTCACAGATACAGAGTCACATATTTGACATAGAGATTTTTTTTTTCTAAAACTGATCAGTCTTTGCATATGTATAATAAATCATATTAATTTCCTCATAGTTTCCTGCCCAATCATGTGGTATACAAGGACACCTATCAGCAGAAAGTCTTTTGTGGAGTCTACAGTGATGAGGGAAACATGTTCCTGTCTGCATGCCAAGGTGAAACTGTAATTCAAGACTTTGTCATTAGTATTTATTTTCTATTTTTAGTAGTTTCCAAATGTCAGTCATGTCTCAGATATGTTCAAATGCATAACAAAGTTCTACAAAAGTCCAACATTGTAATTGTTTCCATCTTTAATTTAAGCACATAAACTACTGTTCGAAAGTTTGAGGTCAGTAAGGTTTATTTTGTATTTTTTGTAAGAAATGCAAAAAATTGCATCAGACTGATAAAGTGACACTAAAGACATTTATAATGTTACAAAGATTTCTATTTCAAATGAAAAAATGCTTGTGGTTGTTACAAAAATATTATGCAACAGCTGTTTTCAACATTGATAAAAACAAAGAAATGTGTCTTGAGCACCAAATTAGCTTATTAGAATGATTTCTGAATCAGCTTTGCCTTCACAAAAATAAATGACATTTTAAAAATATTAAAAAAGAAAACTGTCATTTTAAATAGAAATAATAATTCACATTATTACTGTATTTTGATCAAATAAAAACAGGCTACATGAGCATAAAAGACTTATTTCAAAAGCAAATATGCGAAAATCATTGAACTGTGTAGCGTAAACAGTATCTTATACTCTCCTTTTTCTGTCTTTGTTTTTATAGATCAGAATATCAGGTTATATGACACTAGCAGGGGCCGTTTTACTCTAAAGAAGACAGTGAAGGCCAGAGACGTGGGCTGGAGCATTCTGGATGTGTGTTTCACCCCTGATGCACGTTGTGTGCTGTACTCCAGTTGGTCTGACTACAGTAAGACAGGGCCAGGTCACTTAAACTGCTTTGTTGGCACTACTGTCATTTATTCCAGTAATGCATATCTGTCTGTGCTCCCTCTCTTTAGTCCATGTGTGCAGTGTAGATGGGGACAATGAAACACACACCGCTCTGGACCTCAAGTTAGTGTTTCCTCATAGTACATTTTAGCATTAAACCTCAGGTAATCACCTGTACGCTTCCTCTTCATGTGGATGACAGACAGTAGAACAGCTTTCCATAATCATTCATCACTACAGCCATCATGTGACTGTGAGCTAACCAAAACTGAATACGATGGCAAAGTGTAATCTGAAGGAAGTTTGTTTTCAAAGTAATAACCAATTGTGGTTGCTTTTTTATATTTTAGGAACAATTCTTAATTATTTACTAATTAGTTCACTTCTTTTTTTTTATTTTCATATATAATCATATGTTTATTCTCATAATATGTAGGAACAGTAACCCCTCTTATTGAAATTATAATTAAAGTGCCATAACACCTTCAGATATGCTTTCTGCCTCTTCCATTAAATTCACAAGACCATTGTTGACGTCTTCGCTGCATTGCATAACATTTAGTGACCATCCTGTGATAATAAACTGTAATATTATGCTTTTAGATGTTTGGTCTTGCTCTGTTCATCCCCAAGGAATGTAGAGCTGTGTGAATGGAAATGAGTTTAGATGTTTAAAGATTTATATTTAATTATGTTTTAGTATAGCCTGTGAAGTATATTGAACGTAATCGCCATAGAAATGACTGTAGTTGTTAGTGTTTAAGGTTCCTGATGCTGACAGGTGTCTGTTCTTCTTCCAGACCTGATGAAAGGAGGTTCTGTGTTTTCTCATTGGCAGCATCCACAGATGGAAAAGAAATTTTAGGCGGGTTAGTAACATACTATGGTCTAAGAAAACTAACCCCAGAAAGCGATCCTTTAATAACTCATTATTAGTTTTTAAATCTGGATTTTTTTTTTTAAACATGTTAAAATTTGTTTTGCTTTTCTGATTTCCACTATTGGTATTTTATTTTATTTTATATTTTATTTTATTTCACCTACCATACATAGAAACCTAAAGTGTTCCTTTATTCTTACTGAGATCCTTTTTGTCTCTATCAAATAGAGCAAACGATGGCTGCCTGTATGTGTTTGATCGGGAACAAAACAAGAGAACTCTAAAGGTATGATTCACAAATTTGTAAAGTAATAGAAGGGCATAAGTTTGCACTCTTAATCCAGGTACAAAATTCCTTAATATTTTTTTAGAGGCTAGTGGAAGAGAAAACGTCACAAATACCCCTTTATCAGTAACCCAAAGATGTTTTGTCAGTTTTCATCTGCTGTACTTCTAAATACAGTAAATGTTGAATTAATGGTGCATGCTACCTTTTATTGGATCAATATCTGTTAACTCTACTGTCAACCTGTTATACTTCTCAGCCATCCTGTGACTTTAAGCCTTGCGTAATCTTTACAGCTCCTGAGTCTCAGTGCATCAAAGGTCTAACCTTCTGAATTTAATGTGGTCATTGTTATGCGAGATAGATTTACTGAGAACATTATGCAGACATTGCCCTCTGTAGCATGACTCATGTGAATTCGGTTGTTTATCTCGTCATCTTTCAGATCGACGCTCACGAGGATGATGTGAATGCCGTAGCGTTTGCAGACAGTTCATCACAGCTGCTGTTCTCAGGCAGTGATGATGCTCTGTGTAAAGTATGGGACAGACGTACCCTCAGAGAAGACAGACCACAGCCTGTGGGTCATCTGGCTGGACACAGAGATGGAATCACCTTCATACACAGCAAGGTATGGTATCATTGTCAAGACACTGTGTCTTACAATACAGTTACAACACACTTAAACCTTTTACATAATAATATGTGATTATAAACCAGATAATTGTGAGCATAGTACAATATACACTTCCGTTCAAAAGTTTGGGGTAGGTATAAGTTTAAGAAGGCTGCTTTTATTTAATTGAAAATACAGTAAAAACTTTAACATTGTGAAATATCATTACTATTTAAAATAGCTATTTGGAATGTTAATATTTTAAAATGTAATTATAATATAAATGTAATTTAATGTAATTTTTACTCAGTGAAAATTATTTTTACTGTAAACTAATTTTTACAGTAATCATTCTAATATGCTGATTTGCCGTTCAAGACACATTTCTTATTATTATAAATGTTGAAAACAGTTGTGCTACTTAATTTTTTTATGGAAACAGTGATGCATTTTTTTCAGGATTCTTTGATGAATAGAACTTTAAAAAGAACAACATTTATTTGTAATAGAAATCTTTTGTATTCTTTTCTGTCACCTTTTCTCAATTTAATGCCTTCTTGCTGAATAAAAGTATTAATTTCTTTCTTCTTTTTTTTACTGACCCTAAACTTTAAACAGGACTTTACATAGAGTAATCATTTATCAATTTATGTAAAATAATAAATCAAACTGACAAATAAATACTATAACATATTTGAAACTATTGATGTTTAAAAATGTAGTTCAGTGTAAAAGTATATAAATTAATAATTCACTTTTCAAATTGTATTTATAGAAATACAGACATTTAAAGCAATTTATGGTTAAGCATTAACACTTTTCAGTAGCACTCATTATTGCTATTATGAATAATACAACATTATTTGTAATGTCATATTATTTGAAAAGTAATTATTTACATTTTTATATTTTAATTGATTATTTTATTTTTAATATATATTAAATATACATAAATATACACCCAAGAAACAAAGCAAACTACATGCCAGAAATATGTGGACACTCTCTTCTAATAGACCGTTATCACCGCGGAATTGATTACCGGAAGTTCTCGTCGAAGCAGTGTATCGATTCTTCCGGTTATGTATATTTTTCAATGTGCTGTAATCACCCTGTTGAATAAACAGCTGTTAAAATGAGCATCTGCAGGATGATTTCAAATTCCGTAATTTTCAGAGACAGGTGAAGAGATATTCTGATGATTACTGTGCACAGAATTTTCCAAACTCAACGGAACTTGTAGTTGTAATCCAACGTAAGCCGATCTGAGAAAGCCGTGGCTCGTAAACATGCGTGATGATTTCAACCACACTGTGTCAGTGCTCGTTTAATAGTGACTGCGATGCTGCAGTGTGTGCAAGACCTGATGAATACAAATTTATTCATTTGTATGAAATTTTTGCTATTATTCTGTCATTTTTCACAGTCAATTCACATATTTATACTAAATTTCTTAATTCATATTCAAAGTCACGCTGTCAACACGTTATCCTGTTTAAGATTAATTAGCCTAAATGTTTAACATTGTTAAATTTATTCTATTTTAATACTGCTCTTACCAAAATTAACCATGGTTTTGCTAACCATAGTTCAACCATGGTATGTGTAGTAAAACTGTGGTAATATAAATGGAAATCAGTCCGCGGAAAAAAACAAACAAACATGGGTACTACATTTTTACTATAATAAAACCATGGTTAATTTTTGTAAGTGTGTTTTGTCAAATTCATTTAAAAAATGTAAACAGGTATGTATATATATAGGTAAATATAATCAGTAAGAGAATAACATTGTTAATGAGAAGACGAACTTGACTGCAGCAGGTTAGTTGGGAAATAAATGTATTTACTCAGAATGCACATTTGGAAGGGAAATATATTAATAGGAACATTTCAGCAGGATGAAGATATGAGATGGAGCCCTAAATGTCCTCAGTTTCGAATTGCATACTATGCACGAACGTTTTCCCGCTTAATATTTTAGAAGGACCTTCATCCCACCCCATCAGTCTCATCCATGCTTTCCTCAATTCGTGTTGTGTCAGGAAATCGTGAAAACTGAGGCAGTATGTCGTTGTTTAGAATCAAAGCAGCCAGGTATGCTGCAGTAACACCGGCGAGAGAAGTTTAGAAAGAAAGGAAAGAGAGCATTCGCCCATTAGTTTTGATTGCGTTGCGATGGGACCGGAAGTGGCGATACACCACTTCACTTACCGGATATAGGAAGTGTGATAAAGGTCTATTAATGGGTTTGACCATTCCAGCTACATTCAGGTGCATAAAAGCAAACCGTGGATGTCCACATATTATTGGCAATGTATTGTATGTCACAGTGAACAAACTGAAGGTAATTAAAAAGTTAAAGAGCTAGACTGTTAACATAAAATTTGTAGGTTCAAATCCAGGTAAAGGTGATTATACAGTTTAGTTGCTTCCCTTCAAGCACTTTTCAAGCAGCTTTTGTTTGTTGTTCTGAAGGGCGACGCTCGGTACTTGATCAGCAACTCCAAAGATCAGACCATTAAACTGTGGGACGTGAGGAAGTTTTCACCTAAAGAGGGGCTCGCGGCTTCACTGCTCGCTGTCACACAACAGAACTGGGACTACCGCTGGCAGCAGGTTCCACAGAGAGGTGCGTTACTCTGCTTGAGTAACTTTAATAGACCTGCTTGTTTATTTTCAAGCTTAATTTTATACATGAACACAAAGCACCTGTTTTGACTTGTTATTTTGTTGGCCTGCAGCAATAAAGAGGCATAAGCTGACTGGCGACACCTCTGTGATGAGCTACAGGGGTCATGGGGTTCTGCACACGCTCATTCGCTGCCGCTTTTCCCCTGAATTCAGCACTGGACAGAAGTTTATTTACACAGGCTGTTCAACAGGCAAAATCGTCAGTAAGTGGAGAGTAATAGCAAGTGTGAAATTGTTTTTAAAGTGACTTTTTATTGTTATCCAAATCTGCAATATTTTACCTCCTCCCATCTTTTATGTAGTCTACGATGTGTTGACGGGATCCATTGTGTCCAAATTGTCCAATCATGACGCATGTGTGAGGGATGTCAGCTGGCACCCCTATCACAACAACATGGTCAGCAGCTCTGTAAGTAAAACCACTGTTTAATACTAGTGTTTATTTTGTTAATGAAAACAATGAAGTATTTGTTGACAGCATTGCTGACAAAAAAAAAAAGATAATAAAATCCCTACATTCAAAATCTCTCTATTTTTTTAACAACAACAACAAAAAAAACAGGAAAAATGTAGACCTCCAGAAGTTTTTGTGCATACGGTTGCCAGGTATCAGAGCTTTTCTCCTAGAAGGATACATTTTTCCCCTCTGTTTTACTTAATCTTGTACTTAAACCTGCAACTGTGTACTATCTGGTCTAAGAAAACAGCACTGATAATCTGAAAACAATACAGCCAGTTTGTGTTCCTTCACACGGACGTTTGTGCGGCTTGCTCCAACTAAATCTTTATAAATCCTTATAAATCTGAATTTATAAATCCACATGTATCTCAACAATAATGTTTGCAATTGTGGTTGCTTAAGAAATGCACTCAGGCAAACTCTTGGCCATAATACAAAGTCTTTTTGTTGTTTTAATAGAAAAACATGAATATAATTTGGAATTATTGGAATTAATGATAGGAATTTTAGCAAAGTTTTAGCTTTTGAGAGAAACTTTTGAGTTTACCAGTTTTAATAATGTAGGGCTAATGATGGGCTAATATAATAAATCAGGAAACAAGATGGTTAATCGTAATAGTAAAAGGATAGGTAAAATAAACCATGTATATGATTGGACATTTCCTTGATTTGTGCTTATAGGTGAAAGTGTAATAATTCCGTAATTCATAACCATAATGCGGCAGAGCTGGGTAGATTGCTTACAAATTGTAATCAGTTACTGATTCCAAATGACATGACAAAAACTGTAGTTAGTAACGTAATCCATTACATTACACATTTTTAGTCATATAATCAGACTACTTTTAGATTACTTTTGACCCATCTCGATTTAAATAGGATAATCGTGTACCATATTGATATAAAAATACAAAGAGTAAGAAAATTCCATTCCAGAATTCCATTTGTTGTTATCAACAACATGAAGTGCATTAAAGTTTTAATAATGTAGGGCTAATGATGGGCTAATATAATAAATCAGGAAACAAGATGGTTAATCGTAATAGTAAAAGGATAGGTAAAATAAACCATGTATATGATTGGACATTTCCTTGATTTGTGCTTATAGGTGAAAGTGTAATAATTCCGTAATTCATAACCATAATGCGGCAGAGCTGGGTAGATTGCTTACAAATTGTAATCAGTTACTGATTCCAAATGACATGACAAAAACTGTAGTTAGTAACGTAATCCATTACATTACACATTTTTAGTAATATAATCAGACTACTTTTAGATTACTTTTGACCCATCTCGATTTAAATAGGATAATCATGTACCATATTGATATAAAAATACAAAGAGTAAGAAAATATATTCCATTTGTTGTTATCAACAACATGAAGTGCATTAAACATTATATCACATCAAGGTTTCCCAAACTGGGTTTGTGAAGGAACTGCAGGGGGTTTATGACTTTAATGAAAAGCTAATAGTTAATTAAATCATAAAAATGTTAAACTAAAAGAAATTATTTTAAAATGAATCCAAATAAAACCCTTATTAAAAAGTGAAATATTTTATTTGTTTACCTGCATGTAATGTGACCATAACCAATGTCAGAGAACCGTGAACATGCAAATGTAATACTTCATTATTAAAATATTCATTTTTAAATCTCAGGGGTACTTTAAATAAAAAATATATATTCGGTGAAATAAGATTAGATGACAAAAATGTGGTGGAATTTGTGAATTTGTTTATTTTAATGTTTGAAAGACAAACGCCTTCCAAATTAATACATGGTAAAAATAACCAACTGAGTGATAATTCAAATAAAAATGATAATACATTTTCTTCAGTGGTTGATGCAATGTTGAAACACTTTTTAAACCTGAAATGATTTTTGTAAATCCAGTGGTCAAATGCAGCCACCTGACTAATGACTGGTCTCTGTGTGAATTTCTGAATGTATATAAGCGGCAGGCTATTTCAGAAAGGAAAATTTAAAAGATGAAAAAAAGAAATTAGGGAGAATCAATAAATTATGAATAAATTATTCCTATTGTGTAAATAATATGTAATCATGTAATCCATAAAAAAGTAACTGTAGTCTGATTACAAGTATTTTAAAATGTAATTTAATCAAATAACAAGTACTTAATTTTTGAAATTCTATTACATAATTCAGATTTCATGTAATCAGTTGCTACCCTGCTCTGTTACGGGGTATGAGTGAAATATGAGTAGAAGTTTCTTACGTTCACAAGATTTCATTGATTAAAACTAGACTAAAACTCACACCCTTTTAACCAACTAAAACTTCACTAAACAAACAATTGTATAGGTTGACTAAATATGACACAAGATTTGACACAAGACTAAGACCAAGAAATGTAAAAAAATAAAATAAAAAAAAATACTATTTAATACTATACCTTTATAGGACTGAGGCTTTTTTTTTTTACTCATTGTATGTTTTTGTTTTCCTTCTCGTCACGTTTGCTCAGTGGGATGGTGCCATCCGTCTGTGGGAACACACGCAGAACCACCCTCTGGACAAAGATCGAGAGAGGATGAACGTGGATATGGTGGACATGAAAACCAAACGCTTTTGATGACGTCAGAGGTAGTCATCAATGGTGCCATCATTGCAGGAATGGAATGAAGGAGGAATAAATAAAAACCAAATCAGAAAAGAGAACCAATTTTGTGCAGAGAATTTTGTGAAATCATATTGATGTAGTGTTAGGCAGGCTCTTCAGGTGTTTGTTTGATTTCACATTACCGGTTTAAAGTAAAAGGATCGTTTCGTTAATGAACACGGGGCGTGCTGTGATTTCTCTTTTACGCCTCTCTTTCAGCTCGGAGATGGCCGTTTACGCTTAAGTGAAAGACTTTGAATGAATTTCACCAATATAAAGAACGCAGGCACAAACACAACTGCTTCGCTTGAAAAATTGCTTTACCCAAAAAAAGCAATACTTGCATAATGAAATATAGCCTAATGGACATGTTTCTAAAAGTGCAACGAATTCTGGGAATAATTCTAAATATTGTAAGATATTTTATTGCTATTAATGTTCAGGATTTGATTTTGTAGTTTATATATGTACAAAATCTTTTCTTTGTCAAAACTCTGAATGTGTGTTAAAAGTGTGTGTGTGGAGACATAGCTGTGGGTTTACGGGTATGGGAGTGAGTTTCTTTATGCGTGTGTGTGTGTGTGTGAGTGTGTGCAGATATGTTTCTGTTGACAGAGGTTTGATTTGTGTATGATTTAAGTGCATTTAGAATTCATTGGAACACAAAATTGTTTTACAAGAATAATTAAATTTGTGCGCACAACTTTGTTTGTTCGGACTATAAATCGCATCTCGAATATTTCAGTCAGCTGCAAGCAATACAGTTAGTTACATGCAGTGCTACACGCATTCAAAATGATTTTCAAACAATTTAAGACAAGGTCAGAATTTAGGTACTCACACTGACAGTGTCTCATGTAGTCTAGACAAGAGTGTACTGTATATTTGCTATATTCTAATGACAGTAAGTAGAGGAAACATTGTCTTTTCTAACATGTGAAGAAGAAAAAAATGTGTTCAACATATACATTACTCAGTAAGGTCTTTTTTTTTTAAGGAAATTAATACTTCTATTCAGCAGTGATGGATTAAACTGATCAGAAGTGACAGTGAAGACATTTATAATGTTATTTTCTTTTTCTTATTATGAAATGAAATTTTCTCCAAATCAACATATTATAATGATTTCTGAAGGATCATGTTACACTGAAGACTGGAGTGCTAAAAATTCTGCTTCACCATCACAGGAATAAATTACATGTAAAAAATATATTTAAAAAACAGGTCATTTAAAAAAAATGTTTAAAAAAATATTTCATATTACTGTTTTTACTGTATTTTTATAACTAAATAAATGCAGACTTGGTGAGTATAAGAGACTTTTTTTCAAAAAAACAATAACAAAAATCTTACTGCCAAGCTTTTAAACAGTACTGTAAACAACAATAAATAGTACAATAAACACAATGAGCACATTTATTACAATAACCATATAGTCAGTATACTGTAGTTATCAGTTACTTGTTTATATTAGTAATTGTATAGTGTAAATTTTACTTTACTAATTGTTTTAATTGTTTGTAAAAAAAAATAATAATAATAATGTTTTATTGTTGTTTTGTCTTCTGTTTTGTATTTCTTGTTTTGTGTTTTTGTCTAGTGTCATGCTTTTTGTTTAGTTTTTTGTTTTGTTTGACCTTTTTTCCAAAGCCAACGTTTATTTTAATCCATACTACAGAGACAGATGCTACATAGAGTTGAAACCACAAAGGGAATGTTGCTGTGCTGCTATACATCTCACACACACACACACACACACTCACAGAGAGAGCAAGCTGATAAGATGGGAATGTTTGGAGCTGTTTGGAGCAAAATGTTGTCAGGACTGTGAGTGAAAGGGTAAATGATGAGAAGTGTGACATAAACCAGCAGGTTGAACTCAGCTGAGAAAACAAAAGGGAAGCTAATAACCCTGCTGACAGATGCTAGAACAATCTCATTTCTCTCCTTCCCTCAGTTAGTCGATCTGTTGAACATGCAGTGGAAGTTCTGCCCTCAGCAAATCAAGATGGATCTTTGTGGACTAAAGAAGATACTTTATAAGATCCATAACTCTGTCAACAAGCTTCTGCACTGGGCTCTGGTGCACTTCACTGATCTCACAGCTGGACTACTGGCTCATTTCTTCTTCAGACGGCAGTTTCTCTTCCTCCTCTCTGTGCTGGTGATGTTTGGACCTGTTCTGAGTCTCTGGGTCTCCAAGTACAGCATATTTGGCAACAAGAATCACTACCTGTACAGGCAAGATCTTATTCTAGTTAACTCTAGAATTACCTTATTAGAGTTTTTGAGTGTGAAGCTGATTTTTATATATATGTGTGTGTGTAGTATATATACTAACAATATATTAGTTCTTTAATAAATACATATTATTGTAAATATTATTAGTTACACTTTACAATAAGATTCAAAAAACTCATGTTTTTTTGTATTTATTTCGGTTAATGTTAATTTTATACATATATTATTCATTGTTTATTCATGTTTGTTCATAACACATTACGTAACAAAATGCATATGTGACCCTGGAGCACAAAACCAGTCTCAAGTCGCTGGGGTATATTTGTTGCAATTGCCAACAATGCATAGCATGGGTCAAAATTATCGATTTTTCTTTTATGCCAAAAATCATTAGGCTATTAAGTGAAGATCATGTTCCATGAAGATATTTGGTAAATTTCCTACCATAAATATATCAAAACTTAGTTTTTGATTAGTAATATGCATTGCTAAGGACTTTATTTAGACAGCTTTAAAGGTGATTTTCTTAATATTTAGATTTTTTTGCACCCTCAGATTCCAGATTTTCAAATATTTGTATCTCGGCCAAATATCATCCTATCCTAACAAACCATACATCAATGGAAAGCTTATTTATCCAGCTATCCGTGATGTATAAATCTCGATTTAAAAAAAAATTGACCCTTATGACTGGTTTTGTGGTCCGGGGTCACATATACATATACACACACACACACACACAAAAAAATACTGATCAAGTAAATGAATTTATGGGAGTGTTTTGAAAGATTACTACTGTACATCAGTCTCTTTCCATACACTTCACAAATCATTTACATAATGAAGAGAATGAACTTGGTATTTAAATGTGTATTGCTATTATTGATGTACAGTATTTTCGGTTATTTATTATAATAAATGTATGTAAGTTAATTTGACCATTTTGTATTTCCTTTGTCTTGTTTGTTTTATGAGCTATTGATTGTGGTTGTTGTGATCTCATAGGCTCTGCCTGCATTCATGCTGGGGCTGGACCTGTATATTATGTGGCTCTTTCATCTTTCTTCTCTCATACTGCATCAGTAACTCGTTCATTCACTCAGTCCGTCACCTCTCTCGACTCGCTGTGGACACTGTTCCGCCGTCTCCTCTCCTTCCTAGTGGACGCCTCTGGAAGCTGTTTTGAGCCACTTCAAAGCCCCACAGAAGTCCACAGGAACCCCCGGGGAGCTCCTGGACTCTGATACAGGCCTCTTATTACTACTGAGAGAGGAAAAGGGTAAAGCAGCCTGCCTTAAAGCCGGCCTACAGTGGCAGGTATGTGAGGTGACTGATGACATCCTCATTCTTAGTTTATGTTGTTTGATTTTTGCTGAAGAAATGGGGGTTTTTAGGCCCTGCGTGGCTTTAGGAAAGCCTGTAGGGACGCCACTGAGGATACTCTTCTTGTGTTGTTGATGAGTCTCTGGATCTTCCTGATTGTCTGCTTGCTAGCGCACTTCCCGCGGTTTCCGTCCCAGCTGGTTGGAGGAGCTCTTGGGTATCTGGGATGGAAGGGCCTTTATTATAAGGGCTGGTGTGTTTTAAAGCCTGGCTGGTGCTGTGTTGGAAGACCGAAAGCTTTGCTTTCAGATAACACATGTAAGTAATACTGCATCAAATGGGACATGAATGTTAAGGAAATGAGAAAAAGAATATATAAAATGTACAACTTTTGTAAATGGGTGTCAGAGTCAAAAAAATATACATACCTTTATTCAGATATATAAGTTCAGGGTCAACAATATATATATTTTTTTTTTTACATTTTTGAAAGAAGATGCTCACCAAGGCTACATTTATTTGATCAAAAATACTGTAAAACAATAATATTGTGAATTATTATTACAATTTAAAATAACTTTTCTATTTGAATATATTTTAAAATATAATTTATTGCCGTGATGGCAGAGCTGAATTTTCATTACATCATTATTAAAATTTTTTGTCTTTGCCAAATAAAAGTATTAATTTCTTTAAAAAAACAACTTTTAAATGGTAATGTAATTTAACATTATAATTAACATTATTAAAGTAAAATAAATATGCGTGGGTGTATATTCTACTACACTTTACAAATTTAGATGATAAATGACATTAAGTTGCTAATTTAATCTATTAATTGTATTTACTTTATATTCATATTTTCATATTTTTGTGGACACCATTTATTTAAAACAGAATCTTTTGTAACATTACAAATGTCTAACTTTTGATAAATTTTTTTTGCATCCTTGTTGAATAAAAGTATTTATTTCTGATCTAAATCTTACTAATAAGTTTGAACGGTAGCATATGTGAAAAATTAAATAGTTATTTTCCTGTTTTGTCTGACGTTAATAATTATAAGCAAGCATAATAAAACTAATGTTTTATGACATTTTGAATAAAAACATGAGAGATACCACATTTAAAGTCTTTATTGAGTAAAAACTGTACTACAGTAGGTTCTGTTGATGTAATTGAAGCTTAAGTCAATGCACTGTGACTGTGGATGTGAAACTCAATAGGACATGTTTTTACTTTTCAGCAAATGTGTGTTTGTGTGTCTTGTCAGTGCAGATCGGCTGCGGTACTCAGTAGATAAGTGCTTTTGAAGACAAGTCTCCTCTGGGCTTCTTAATCTTGTCACAGTTCTTGATGATGACATCATACATCACAGCCTAGAGTTGAACGAATGGATGAAATCAGACACAGCCGTCTCACCAGACACATAAACACCACCGTACATTCAAATGAGAAACTGTGATGGTTTGTTTAGAGTAAGCTGAGACTGAACTTACATAAGTGTTGCGAATCTCCAGGACTATGATGCGTAACTCACAGTACTGGTGCTGATCCAGTTCATGGACAAGCTGTCTGAAATCTCCCTGTTGCCAAGCAACAAAACAATCTAATTATCAGAAGCTCAAAGAATTCATTCAAAGAATTCAAGGATCATGTCAACTGGTTTAATTGAGCTAAATCTAACATCAAATAAACTGACCACATGTGGCTGTTTGGAAGCCTTGGCTACAGCATCTCCTCTCTCACTGTAGTATCTGAGGAAACAGAAACACATCACAACTGCATATCCATGTCTAAAAAATTATTATTAAAAAATATATAAAATAACTAGTATTTATAATAAAGGTGTTAGACTGTGTTTGTAATGTAGTCTGGTCACTTACTTGGAAATCTGTGTCTGGAATCCCTCGATCTTGGTGCGGGTGTTGGTAAGCAGTTCAAAAACTTTTTCCTGTAGGAACATTTTTGCTTTTATTCACATAAAATTCTCACAACTGTGTACTACTACTAAATTATATATAAATATAACACCGTTCAAAAATGTGGGGTCAGTGAGATTTTTTGTTGTTTTCCCTTATGCCAAGTCTGCATTTATTTGATCAAAATACAGTAAAAACAGTAATATTGTGAAATATTATTACAGTATATTTGACAGCATTTCAGTATATTCTAAAATGTAATTTATTCCTGTGATGCAAAGCTCATGACTCCAGTTTTTTAGTGTTACACGATCCTTCAGAAATCATTCTAATATGCTGATTTGGAGCTCAAGAAACATTTCTTATTGCTAATGTTGAAAATAAATGTGCTGCTTAATATTTTTGTGAAAACTGAAGCGATCAGTCAGCAGAGCAGGCGGGAGCACCTAAGTGTTTGCTTAATACTTTGTTTCCGGATTTGAGCAATTACCCTGCTATAGGCTTTTGGGTGTGCTAATTTAACAAGGCGGCCACAGCTGTTTTCTCTGAAGTGTCGGGTGGCTGTGCATTTGTTTGTTGTCTGTCAGCTGAGGCGGAAGCGTTCAGCCCTCGTGTGAAGACCTACGAGTGTAAAGACCTACGACTTTACCTGCGCGACTTTAACCGAGCAACGAAACCGGCAACTCACTTAAAGGGATAGTTCACCCAAAAATGAAAATTCTGTCATTAATTACTCACCCTCATGTCGTTCTAAACCCGCAAGACCTCCGTTCGTCTTCGGAACACAAATTAAGATATTTTTGATGAATTCTGAGAGCTCTCTGACCCTCCCATAGACAGCAATGTAATTACCACGATCAAGGTCCAGAAACATAGCAAGGGCATCGGTAAAATAATCCATGTGACATCAGGGGTTCAACCGTAATTTTACGAAGCTACGAGAATACTTTTTGT
>NW_015641030.1:447731-448148 GCF_001515625.1 Sinocyclocheilus rhinocerous | reverse complement strand
CAAAGAGTGAAAAATTTAAGGGGGTCTGAATACTTTCCGTACCCACTGTATATATATATATATATATGAATATTAATATTTTATTAAAAAACACAAGTTTTGTAACATTACATGTCTTTACTGCCTCTTTTGATCATTGTAGTGTGTCCTTGTTGGGAAAAAAAATACTGACCACAAACTTTGGAATGGAAATGTAATTTAACACCATAATTAATATTATTAAAGTAAAAGCAATGCATGTAGGTGAAAAATAGTCATATATATTTTTGCTAAAAAGTGTCATCCACACAAATGTATAAAACTTGCATGAATTACACATCATTTGAGTAATTGAGATAAACTACATATTAATTATTGGTTAAGTTAATCTATTAACTATTTCTGAAGGTTTCTTTTTTTTTTTTAAGTATCCCTAAC
>NW_015641030.1:445242-447638 GCF_001515625.1 Sinocyclocheilus rhinocerous | reverse complement strand
ATCCACTGAACATAAACAGCGTATGCTATTCTGTGTCAGCTGCGTAATGCGGATACGTTGTTTTCGTTCAGATCAAAGCGTAAGCAACGTAGAAAACGTATCCGCGTGAAGGAAATGTAATTTAACACCATAATTAATATTATTAAAGTAAAAGCAATGCATGTAGGTGAAAAATAGTCATATATATTTTTGCTAAAAAGTGTCATCCACACAAATGTATAAAACTTGCATGAATTACACATCATTTGAGTAATTGAGATAAACTACATATTAATTATTGGTTAAGTTAATCTATTAACTATTTCTGAAGGTTTCATTTTTTTTTTTAAGTATCCCTAACTGGGACTCACTTTTTTTAACCACATGTGTTATGCATAAATTTGTACAAATTCTAATCTAAACCTAAACATAAGAATTAATCACTTGACAAATGTTATTTCATTCTGTCACAAGAAAGCATGACACAGGATAGGTTAACTGACCTGTACGGCAACTCCAAAGTTGTTCCCATCTTCAATTCTGGGAATCTGTAGTTGTATCCACATTGACACCTGCACAGTCACACAAATATTACACAATGTACAAAAATGTACCAAAATGCTTTATTAAATGTATCAGAGCCAGCATGCGTATTATAGAACCGGTTGATCAAATAGAATGTCAAAAAATAAAAGGTTTTGACTTAAATGTAACTTAACTTTTGAGATCTGCATAATTATATATGATATATAATATATGACAACACTTCCTCACCGTGTTAAGACACTCCTTCAGAGTCTGAATCTCAGGCTTGATCTGTTTGAGGAGTTTCTCTACTGTCTCATTGCAGGCGATGGGACCACAGGGAGGACCTTTCAGATCACAATTAACATCATTAGGTTAAGGACAGAGATGGATGAAGACATACAATACTTTCTCAAAATCTACTTTAGGTGCTGTATAATTTCTATGACATTAACAGTGACTCAGTGCCACCCTGTGTTCACGCTGTGAATTACACCTTGTCATTTCGCATTTGGGGGAATTCAGGTCTCGGGAAAAGAGAACCGAACATTTTCAGTTTCATTTTCCAAATTGCTTCTAAACCTTTACCTTCATCCTCTTTATCTTTATCTTTATCTTTATCTCCATCCTTCTTTCCCTCTTTGGCCTCTTTCTGTGTGAATAAAATGTCATTACCGGCCTAATCAATTACTTAAACCAAACCACAGACTGGCTTGAAGGTGCAATCAGAAAATCTATTAATTTAAAAAGAAATGAATGGAAACAGTCATGCTTGTTAATAATAAATGATGTGTTATGATTACCTCCTCTTTCTTCTTCCTCTTGAGCTCCTCTTTGGCAGGGTCTGGGATTGGGATGTCCAGAGGAGCCCTGATGATTGACAGATCTTTCAGACTACAGGAACCCTAAATAACACACAATAAAAATGCAACATTTCTTAACCACAGCACAAACTATACTCAACAAGTGTGAATGTTGATGAATGCACCTGCTATTTTCATATGATAAATGACTTGTAATACCTGTAAGATGTTGTCCATCTCTGCAATCTTCTCAGGGAAGAAGTTTGAGATCAACTGTTCGGCCTGATTAAAACAATCAAGCATTTGACAATTTGACAAACTGTCCTTACAGCTGCTGTATGAATCTATCGGTCATGTTGTATTTCCTTTTATAATTCTAATAGTGCATAATGCACTGCTTTATTGTAGTAACTATAATAACTGTGGTATTTTTTGCATAAACTACAATTACTGTGGTACATTTTTAAAAGTAATGAAAGAGTGTGACTGAATAAATGTATAATTACCTCCTTGGTGATTTTTTGGGAGAATCCATCCACCTGCAAAGTACATAGGAAGTGTTTGTTAAACTTGCCACACAAACACAAACACAGGTTCAATATATATTTATAAGTAGGTTAGACTCAAAATGCATAATTTCTGCCCAAATATACAGTCATAAATAAGTGTAAATCAAGTTTGGGGCCTATGATAGGCGCTCTACCTGTTTCTTAGACGCGGGGCTCATGTCTAAGGAAGTCATCGTTTGCGAATTATCGTTTCGATTTGTCTTGCCAAACTTTATCAAAGCTGTTTGCAGAAAAAACACGCTTTAATGTCTTATCCACTGGATACCGTGGGATTTTGGTTGAAAAGAGAAGATGGGATCCAGTTGTTATCGACGACACGACGAGAAGTCACAGTTAGTCAGCACAAAGAATGAAAATGAAAGTGAATTAAGCGTCAAATAAATCATTCTTGTTTTGACCGGAGGGGGCGACAACAAAAAACATTCAGCGAGTAACGGAAACAGGATTTGTTTTGCCAATTGTTAGTTTTATGGCGGATTGCAATTTTTTTTTTTACTAACTTTTAAACTACAAAATAAAG
>NW_015641030.1:434005-444356 GCF_001515625.1 Sinocyclocheilus rhinocerous | reverse complement strand
GTTTTGCCAACTAGAATAAAAGTCCTTCTTTTTTTTTTTTTTTTTACTAACTTTTAAACTAGGAACAAAATAGAGGGGGAAAAAAAACAATATGGTACCAGTGGTTAGAACACATTGGTACATTTTTTTTGTAAAAACTGGATTGAGCAATTGTGTGAATGAGGAATTAACAAATTATAGATAATAAAAATGCCAAAAATATTGCTAATATATTGATAATTTTAAAAATTAAGTTAAAAAATATAGTTAACAAATTAAATGTATTTGAGATATATTTAAGTTACTTACTTGTCCTGTTGCTATATATATTAAAATAGAAATATATAAATGTTACAAAAAATACGGTTTAGCTTTTCATGTATTTTAAAGTACAGAAATGTGTTAAAAATACTGCTAATAAATTAAAAACATTTTTTTTAAAGTCCAGTGAAATAAAATGTAATGAAACAAATAAATGTATTTGGGATATATTGCAGTTATTTATTTGACCTGATCATCAAACAAATTTTAATATTACACAAAGATAATGCAAGTAAATACAAAATGCAGTTTTTCAATTATGATTTCATTTATTAAAGGAAAAAAGCTGTCCAAACCTGCCTGGCCCTACGTGAAAAATTAATTGCTCCAGTATGTGACCTCAAGCTCAAGCAGACTTGGGTTATGCAGCAGGACAATGATCCCAAACACAACAGCAAGTCCACCTCTGAATGGCTCAAGAAAACAAAATTAAGGTTTTGGAATGGCCAAATCAAAGTCCGGACTTAAGTCAGATTGAGATGCTGTGGCATGACCTTAAAGAGTCCTTTCATGCTCGAAAACCTTCCAATGTGGCTGAATTAAAACAATTCTGCAAAGAAGAGTGGACCAAAATTCCTCCTCAGTGATGTGAAAGACTCATTGCCAGTTATCGCAAATGCTTGATTGCAGTTGTTGATGCAAAGGGTGGCACAACCAGTTATTAGGTTTAGGGGGCAATTACTTTTTCACGTAGTGCCAGGCAGGTTTGGACAGCTTTTTTTCCCTTAATAAATGAAATCATCATTTCAAAACTGTATTTTGTATTTACTTGGGTTATCTTTGTGTAATATTAAAATTTGCTTGATGATCTGAATCTTTTAAGTGTGACAAATATGCAAAAAAAATAAAAAAAAACAGGAATGGGGCAAAAACCTTTTCACGGCACTGTATATATATATATATATATAGCACTTTATACAATACAGATTGTGTCAAAGCAGCTTTACAGTGTTAAACAGGAAAAAGGTGTGTTGATAATGCAAGAGGACAACAGAAAACAAGTCAGCTTTTCAGTTCAAGTCAGTTCTTTGTTCATTTAGTGATGTCATCGTCCAGCTCAGTTCAGTTCTCTTCCAATAGTGTCTGCAATCAAGTCAACAATACTGCCAAATATTAGGTGTCCCCAACCAAGCAAGCCAAAGGCAACAGTGGCAAGGAACCAAAACTCCATCGGTGACAGAAATGGAAAAAAACTTTGGGAGAAACCGGGCTCATATGTTTTTTCTATATTTTATAATTAAAAAATATACATCTGAGGGCTGTCCAGTTCAGACATGCGATATGCAAAATATGAGATGAGAGAAAGCACCAGGCGCAGACGTTGTTTCACCAGTCTGTCTGAAATCCTGTGCTGACCAGCAGGCCCCTATCTTCACACAGATCTTCAATAGATGACTGGAGTTGTGCGACGTCCCTTCCTGCTTCAAAGGCTCAACAACCATCATCCCCATCCCAAAGAAACCCAAAATCACAGGACTTAATGACTGCAGACCTGTTGCCTTAACATATGTGGTCATGACGTCATCTGAAAGACTGGTGTTGGCCAACCTGAAGGACATCACTCAACCCCTGCTGGACCCCCTGCAGTTTGTTTACTGAGCAAACAGGTCTGTGGATGATGCAGTCAACATGAGACTGCACTATATCCTGCAGCGTCTGGACAAACCAGGGTCTTACGTGAGGATCCTGTTTGTGGACTTCAGCACGGCCTTCAACACCATCATCCCTAACCTCCTCCTCTACAAATGAACCCAGCTCTCTGTGCCCATCTCCATCCGTCAGCGGATCACCAGCTTCCAGTTGTGCGGTCACAACAACCTAGAGCTGAACATGTTCAAAACAGTGGAGATGTTAGTGGAATTCAGGAGAAACTCTCCTGCACTTACCATCATGAACAGCACTGAGCAACAGTGGAGTCATTCAGGTTCAGGACCAATGTTCCCTCTAAGCTGCGCGCGTGCGCATAAATGAGTTGGGAAAGCCATTTGCGAAAGTGAATGAATTGCAATGCTCGGGTAAACCGCTATCCCTCCGCAGCCCAGATTTGGCACTCTGCGATTTTTGGCTTAACCCAAAACTAAAATCACTGAACGGGACTGATGGCGCCATTGTCCTATACAATATTTCTTGTATCTTCTTTGTGTATCTTGTATCTTCTTATACAGTGGGTACGGAAAGTATTCAGACCCCCTTAAATTTTTCGTTTACCATCCAACCTGACAGAACTGGAGAGGATCTGCAAGGAGGAATGGCAGAGGATCCCCAAATCCAGGTGTGAAAAACTTGTTGCATCTTTCCCAAAAAGACTCATGGCTGTATTAGATCAAATGGGTGCTTCTACTAAATACTGAGCAGAGGGTCTGAATACTTAGGACCATGTTATATTTCAGTTTTTCTTTTTTAATATATCTGCAAAAATGTCAACAATTCTGTATTTTTCTGTCAATATGGGGTGCTGTGTGTACATTAATGAGGGAAAAAAATTAACTTAAATGATTTTAGCAAATGGCTGCAATATAACAAAGAGTGAAAAATTTAAGGGGGTCTGAATACTTTCCGTACCCACTGTATATTCAAGTTTGTGTGTTACTTGGGAATTGAACCTGTGGCCTTAGTGTTGCTTATTTGTTTGCAACTTTATTAAATCGTGTAATACATTTTTGAAAATGAAAGTTTAAACAAAATTTGGAACATTTATTTTAACTCACTGTGTTAAAACATTATTTTGCCATATTGTTAACCAATTAGTCCACCCCCTAAATATCTTTATTGATCTTGCTCTCAAAATGTTTTCATATGAACACATTCATATGCTGCCAAAGCAAAGGCTTACCACATGTATCATGTTCTGATCAGTTACATCAGTCGTTCAAAGGCCTAGAAGACACGAGCACCACTGCATCTATAACCGACAGAGAAAAACAGTAGTCTGTGCAATCCTTTATGCAAGAGACTGCCTAATTTATTCCTAAAGGTTGCTTTATGGTATCAACAAAAGACAGAGGCAACACCTAAGGAAAGAGAAAGAGAACACTGCATGCTGTTTCCCATAATACAAATACCAGAGTACACTGCAATTATGTGCAGACCACTAGATCTAATCATTGAAACACTGTTTATTCATTGACTTTCCGCTCATTCCATCATAGATATCCACTGATGAAACAGAATACCACTGTTTAGGGGTTGTTTGCATATCAAAGGACTGAGCATGTCTCCTTGATCTTGTCAAACTGAATTAAAGGAATAGTTCACCTTAAAAAAATCTAATTTGCTGAAAATCTACTCACCCTCAGGCCATCTAAGATGTAGATGAGTTTGTTTCTTCATCAGAACAGATTTGGAGAAATTTAGCATTACATCACTTGCTCATCAATGGATCCTCTGCAGTGTATGGGTGCCGTCAGAATGAGAGTCCAAACAGCTCATAAAAACATTACAGTAATCCACACGACTCCAGTCCACCAAACAACATCTTTTGAAGTGAAAATCTGCATGTCTGTGAGAAACAAATCCACCATTAAGGCATTTTAACTTTAAATCATTGCTTCTGGTCAAAATATGAGTTCATAATCCATAACAATACTTACTCCAGTGAAAAAGACCATCCCCTGTTGTCTTCTCACATCAAAATACACCAACATATTTGTTTAGAACTGTTTTGGACTGTTTTCACTTGTGGATTATTGTGATGTTTTTATTAGCTGTTTATAAGTATAAGGTAAGCAGGTTTTCATTTTTGGAGGAACCATTTCTTTCAGGAACATATTCAATGTGTATATGTTATTTTTGATATATTTCATGTGGTTATAGTAATTATTGGTTGAAATGACCCATGCAATGCATGTTTTTGTTTTTGCACAGTCCAAAGGGCAAAGTTCTTTTTTCTCATCAAACATAGAGTGTGTGTGTTATTGAATGAACGTAAGAATGATCCTTGATATCACAAGCACAGTCATTTAACAAATTCATTATTCATTACAATACAATTTTCATTACCAAACAATCTCAGGAATTGCTAGTAAATTTCACAAATTGTTTTTTTTTTTGGTAAAAACACACTCCAATAATGTTTGTTTTATTTACAACTTCAAAAAATCATTTTAAAGTGTAAAAATTTAACTAATACGAATACATTTCAACAGTTCACCACCCTCAATATACATTCGATTTGAACCCCCATAAACTATACAAGAACCCTGGAGTAGCTTTCACAAGAAATATGTTGTGTATCACAATACTGCATGATTTTATTATTTCATCTTAACTCTAGATGTGTTTACAATGGCATAATGAGTGGTGGGGCATTGGGCTTTTGTTGATCTGTTACTTCACACAGATTAAAGTCTAACCACAACGGCGTTTCATCTTATCTTTATCCAGTCTCCTCTAATCTGCCTCTCTCTCTCACAAACACTGTAATCTTTAGCCTGTTCAGTGTTCCTGCCCTCGCTCACGTTCTCACTCAAAGGTCACAGTCAGTGCACTGAGACTTTGCATGCTGTTTACCATGCAGCAAATACAACAATTGTGGTTTGTGTGTGCACTGACAAATCAACATTACACTGGGTCCATAAAGTATTTATAAACTTCAAAATGTCTAAATATTATTGTTGTAGTAAAATATCAAACCAAGTGGCAGTCTGTAAACAAACAATGCTAGAGCTTTTCTCTAAACTAAATTAATTCCACTGAGCCATTTTTGCTATTGCTGCTCAAGGTCATTTTAATGGACCAGTCAGATTTTATTTATTTATTTTTTACATTCTTCTTAGATTGTAAGTAATGTATTGTTTCTTCTAACATTCTGTGGTGGAATTTACATTTTTAAATATTTTTGAATTTCTCACAAAGACAAATACTTTGTTATCCTTATTACAATTTAAAAGAACTGTTTTCTATGTTAATATATTTTAAAGTGTATTTTATTCTTGTGATGGCAAAGCTTAATTTTCAGAAATCATCTAAATGCTATTTGGTAAAATGTTTCATGAACACCAAATCAGCATATTAGAATGATTTCGGAAGGATCATGTGACATTTGACATTTAAATTCAGCTTTGCAATCACAGGGAATAATTACATTTTAAAATGTATTTATACAGTTATTATTAAATTGTAATAATGTTTCACATTATTACATTACATTACATGTACATTACATTTTTAAAAATCTTACAGACCACAAAGTTTTGATGTTTTGACAGGTAGGCCTAGTGTATACTGAAATACCGAAATGAACTATTGAATATAGAAATAATTGATGATTGATACACTCTTTGTAACTTTTAATGTGACCTTCAAATAAATAAAAAGAAAACGTTTAAATCTTTTAATTTTAATAAAAATCAAGCGTTAGTAAACATAGAATGCAAAATAACCAGACACATTATTATATCTATATTATTTCAAATAATTACCAGTTAATTAATCTCCACGACCATTTAAATGTATCTTTTGATTACGATTTTAAGAATAAAATAAATGAAATAAAAACTACATGTTTACAGACAATACAGCTTTCTTATTTCTTTCCAAATTAATAGTTTTAGCTAGCCTACTGTTGAACAGGTACTGTTGAATTTCTAAACTCAGAAAACAAAGGCTTATTTCCCCCATATTTACATTTATGAATGCCATTTAAATGTCTCTCGAGCCCTACACTCACAGCAGCTGTGATGATGAATGGAGCGACGTCACCGAGACCCAGTAAGCTTCCGCCTTACAATGCTTGTTGTGACTTTGCTTTTCTTGACTTTTGCTTTTTGCTTTTCATTTACATATGTCCACACTCAACTTAATCAACGTCTGCTGACTTGACACGAAGCAGCGCGCGACGACGCTCACGTGACCTCAGAGCTCGCTAAAGAAGCTTTAAAAATAAGGTTCACTTCAACACAGCTGTGTTCTGCAGCCGGCGTCGAGCAGGAAACCGGGACGGAGCACAGCGAGTCCTCCGAGGAACCGTTTACAGGAACCAATGCGCGCTTGCGTCAGCCGGCGGACAGCGAACTGATCTGAATCCTCGCGATTCACTCTACGTTATTTGAATGACTTCTTCAATGACTTCAGTGACTCAGGAACGTCAATCTAGAGCTTTCTGACTGAAATGCAACAGCTAGTTTTCCCACTTTGTCGTGTTTTATTGGAAGCGCACGCATATTATAGGAAAACATTGAACTTTTAATATATGTTAATCGAATAGGAAGTTTGTCAGTACAAAGCTTTATTTATTATTGAAACACCTCAGGCTGGTTCGCAGGGAGAAGAGCGTCGTTATTAGAGCAGGATCTGAGCTGAGGGTGGGATCAGCTGATGATAAGTTACACGTGTTACAGTGCAAGGGTCTTACTTTACTCTAGTCTACCTCAAGAGCTGGACTATCACACTCACCAGTCTGATATGAGAGGTGCACAGGACTGAAGAGGAACAAGCCACCCCTCTCATATTGCTTTATTTTATTTTATCATAATTTCGGTTGTTTACTCCACCACTTTCACTTGAACCAAAGATGTCCTGCCTGTTGCTTGGAGTACTAAGGAGGTGAGTGTCTTATAGACATATTTAAACTAAAAGTGTATATTTAATATGTAATTATACATATTATATATGCTACATTTATTTATATATTAATATATTTACACATATAATGTTTAATACAAGCTGCTATTATTCTCATATATTATTCAGATCATTTCATTTATTTTCTGGTTGTAGCTAAAAACTGAGTAAAACAGAGAATGAAAGGTCTATGTTTATTATTTTCCTGCAGTCTACAGTATCATCTTTCTTGGGTAAACATCCTTGTTGTATAGTTTCTTGTGAGATCAGATATTTAAACAGACTTAAACTGTTCTATAAAACATTTGTCAACACCCTGTACAATTACAGTGTCACCTCCCTTGTTTTAGTGGGGGTACTAAACTACAATAGTTTGTAATAATGCAGAATGATCTTTGATAGAGTTATATAAAAATACAGAGTAAATTATAATACTCCAGAGTCCGGCAGTCTGGTATTGCCAAATAATGACATTTGCCACATATTACATGTCACTATTAGACTGAAACTAGTGTTATTGAGTGTGTCACGTACAGGAATGTTTAGAGACTCACTATGTATCCAGAGTCTGAAAAACAGGTTATGAATGAACAAATAGCCATCACCTTTGACCACAAAAGCAAGGTCACACCAAGCATTTCTGAGTCATTTGTTAAACCGGAATGTTGAATATATTTAGAGATCAGTAACAAAGTGAGAATAATGATGTTGAACAAAAGATATCCATGCAGATCCATTTTATTGCATCTATATCTGCTCTGTCAATCTCTCACCAGAATGAGTGATTACATCAGCACAGGACTTCAAGTAAATATGCACAGTGTGAAAGTCTCTACTAGCTAAACTTTACCCTACAAGATGCATGATACCAGTATCTGATTGTTAATCTGACGTATATGTGTGTATGTGTGTGTTTTGAGTGAAAGGGTCTACTAACTTGTTTAAAACGTTATTTTTGTACTTAAACGCCCTTGAGGTATAGCTCTAATGCATGCATGAGGTTTAAAATGAAAAGCACCCTTTTGGCTGAGTTTTATTATTTCACGTTTCTCAAATTGTTACGTGTGTTTTGTGTTCATGCATGAACATAGTGTGCTTGAAGTGGCCATACCCTGTAGCCATCACCTTTGACCACAAAAGCAAGGTCACACCAAGCATTTCTGAGTCATTTGTTAAACCGGAATGTTGAATATATTTAGAGATCAGTAACAAAGTGAGAATAATGATGTTGAACAAAAGATATCCATGCAGATCCATTTTATTGCATCTATATCTGCTCTGTCAATCTCTCACCAGAATGAGTGATTACATCAGCACAGGACTTCAAGTAAATATGCACAGTGTGAAAGTCTCTACTAGCTAAACTTTACCCTACAAGATGCATGATACCAGTATCTGATTGTTAATCTGACGTATATGTGTGTATGTGTGTGTTTTGAGTGAAAGGGTCTACTAACTTGTTTAAAACGTTATTTTTGTACTTAAACGCCCTTGAGGTATAGCTCTAATGCATGCATGAGGTTTAAAATGAAAAGCACCCTTTTGGCTGAGTTTTATTATTTCACGTTTCTCAAATTGTTACGTGTGTTTTGTGTTCATGCATGAACATAGTGTGCTTGAAGTGGCCATACCCTGTTTAACCAGACTCTGAGGGGAGGGGAGGGGAGGGGAGTGAATGCCAAGGAGGCCATCTGATTGGTTGGTTCATGTGGGGGTGTGTTTAACTGCCTATGATAATTGATGGTTTAAAGCTGAGTGGTTATTGATGAAAGTCAGGGATCATGGGGGTCAAAACCGTGATAGACTCAAAGACTTTGTTCTAGTTAAGTTCGTATACATTTTATGGCTTTGGAAAACAATAGAGGGGAATTATGGGGTAGGGAGTGTGGCAATTGGGGTGGGGGTTTGTGCTGAACTGAATCAAAGGGTAAAGGAAAGGAACTCCTCTTGCTATCCTTCAAATATTCTCTTAATTATAGCCAACAGGCCTTGCAGTCACGAGCCGTCTTGTTAATTGAATATGCTGACCGTGCTCAGCTCACGAACACTGTTAAAGAATGACAAGCTGGTCTCAGATGATTTTTGACCCATATTTTAGATCAGAAAGCAGAGGATTGAATGGCAAGAACAAAAAGGTCTCTCGTCTAGCATGAAACCTTTGTTCTGTTTTTGCTTTTTTGTTTGTTCACTGAACTTGTGGCTTTTCCTTTCTTTAGCTTTCTCTCTCTCATTTTTCTGTTTTCATGTGAGAAATACTGATAGAGAATATCCTCTTCTCCCCCTCATCCTTTTTTTTTTGTCTTTATCATGCATTTTATTCAGTTTATTGAGATGGTATGCATTCTATCAGTTTGTGCATTCCCTGGGAATCAAAGCCATGAACTTGGCTTAATATTGTAAATTAAAAGTACAATAAATTACTTGCTGTAAATGGAAAAAATATATATTTTCAGACAGTGATAAAAAAAAAATTTTGCAGAAAAATGCGACTTAAAATCTGAACTGGGCTGCAAACCTTTGACTATACTGTTAAAAATTCTTTTTTTAAGTTGTAAATAAAACACATTATTGGAGCATGTTGTACAAGAAAAAAAGTTTTTCTATTTAAAAAAGAAAATCTGTTTTTATTTAATGTGTTACCGTACTTGCCATTTTCTTGTAATTGTTTGTGAAATTCACTAGCAATTTCTGATTGAACATTTTTTTTCTGTCTTCAGTGTAGTACAGTACATGTAATGCATTTCATTCCAAAGGACACTAATAAATCTTGCAGCTTCTTAATCACTTATCTTTCAGTTCCGGTCAAAGATCTGTGTTAAAGTACATTTAGTGGTTATGATGCAACATTCATAATGACATGCTACCAGCTCAAATATATGTTTAATCAATGTATTATTACAATTATCAATGTAACATGTCATGGATTACATAGATTATCTGCTTTATACATTATCTACAGTCTTTAGCTTAGACTTTAAACTGAGTTGGATTTATATTATCCACCTTATTTTTAACCATAAGAGCGTTCACATTTCTGATAGAATGTGCAAGACTTCCGGTGTCATACTGTCATCAGCTTCTAGTTATTTTAGCTGTACAAACACAGTCCATTATTTTGCTTGATATTGCAAACTGTTAATTGTTATCATATTATTTAAATTATAGTAATAAGCACACTGGTTTGTAGTGCAAATACATTTGCCGTTTACCGCTTTCACTTTTATCCTCGTTATTTATACTTCGAGCAGCTTCTTGGAAGGCTAGCACATTCACCAGAAATAGCTTACTTTCTGTCAAAAATACAAGGTGGATTCCAATTTAGATTAGGCCGTTGTGAGGACACACTCTCTTTAATAAGGCTACGTCCACACGAAGCCAGAGCTTTCCCTATCCGATCTTTTTTTTTTCCCCTCGTCTCAAGAAATATCTGCGTCCACACGAAACCACGAAACCGACACAAAACGATGTAGTATACATGCCAGACCAGTAT
>NW_015641030.1:407601-433752 GCF_001515625.1 Sinocyclocheilus rhinocerous | reverse complement strand
CATTGTTTCAGAAAATATACGGATTCGCTGTCCACACGAAAACGCAAGCGCGGCGTTTTCAGATTTATCCACTCTGGGACCCAGTTTCAAAAAATATCGGTTTCACTCTCCCAAAACGCCGGATCCGTGTGGACGAGACGCCTATACGATACAAAATTTATGCGTATATAGCTAAACGCGTCTCCATGTGGACGGGGCCTAAATGTTAGACAATTATTGTTTATAATTGAAGCTTAGTTCAATAAATTAGCAGGTAATATTGAGTAACTTACAGACGCAGCATGGTCAGCCTATTAGTTCCAAAGAACGTTACAGCAGAATAAACATTGCACGTCTACGAGCAACACACGGAGCCGTGTGTTTCGTTCCCGTGTGAATGGGTGTTTTTGAACGAATTCAGTCGTTTCGTTCCTGAATGAATCAACGTTTTGAACCAATCTTCTGAGTGAATGATTCAAATGACTCATAAAGACAGTGACTTGTCGCCTCCTGCTGGTGTACTGATGTTACTTTACAGAGATCGCTGAATAATTCCCACCACTAATACCCAGAATGATACAAACGGTGAGAAGTCACTTGTTGCGTCCCAATTCGCCTACTTATACTATGCCCTAAAAGTATGTACTCTTTTTGTGATGAAAAAGTACATACTTTTGAGTATGTAGAAGAATAGTAGGCAAGCTTTGGGACATACTACTTCGTCATAGCTGCTTTTAATGGACGCTCTGTTGCTTAGTTACGTGCATTCTGTGACTGTTTAAACTGCACTGCCAATCATCTTGTCACAGTTAACATCATCCACATTTCGTTTAATTTGATTTCCTACCGTATTGGAGAGAAATGAAGAGGCACGTTGATCTGCCAGTCGCGGGTCTATGATGCCGAGAACTCTGCTCATATGTTTGCATAATGATGCATTTAAAAGTTACATTTAAAACGTATCATTATAAAAGTTCACAGTGTTGCTGCAGATGAAATATAACGTGGATAACATTAAATTAATATTTTTCATCAGGTTAGACATTGATTATTTATCACTCAAATGCCTTTCTCTACCTGTCCGTCGGTCGCGTATATCGCCATGTTTGTAATTTTTAACAGTTTTTAGTTTGTAGTTCTAATCGAATCCTAGTCCACCGCGCAATGTGTTGTGGGCAATATTAGCCGTTAGAGTGTGCACGGATCTGCGCTTCGAATTCTAACCGGAAGTAGTAGACCATCCGGGAATCTTTGGCATACTTTTTTAAACATACTATGAATTGGGACATACTAATTCTATTTTCGAATACTATTTAGGACGGATAGTATGCGAATTGGGACGCAGCAGCTGTGTTGTTGGACTGTATATCAACACACTAACTATTAATAAGATAAATTTAAGTTTGTATGGTCTGTGAATTTTTGTAAAATGTTTACATGCATAACTAACTTAAAAGCTCAAATGTATCGCGATTAATCGCAAAAGTTTTTGTTTACATAATATATGTGTGTGTACTGTGTATATTTATTATATCTTTATAAATACACACACATACATGTATATATTTAAGAAAAATATGTTATGTTTATATATTAAATATATTTATCTGTAATATAAATCATATAAATATATACATGTAAATATTTTCAATATATATACTGTATGTGTGTGTATTTATATATACATAATAAATATACACAGTACACACACATATATTATGTAAACAAAAACTTTTATTTTGGATGCGATTAATCGTTTGACAGCACTAGATGCATGCTATTTACAGACCATATATGTATGTTGTTGTACTAATGTCTGTGTGTGTCCATACAGGCGGAATGCCATCAGTACAGCTTCAGTGGGTGTGCGGTCACTCGCCTCCATCCCCTCTCTGCCCCCGTCGGTGGCGGAGTTTGTGTCGGGCGCTGTGACTGAATGTAAACCTACTAAAGTACACGTGGTCACAGGCACTCCAGAGGAGACAGCAGACATCCTGGCCAACCTGGAGAAAGAGGGCATGGTGAAGAAACTCAGCAAATATGAAAACTGGTAAGTGCTTCTTTCAAGTCTCATCGTTAGTTTTTGAACCAATACTGATGATAATATGAATGATTTTACATTGCCTTAATCCTGATTTAAATTTCTACTCTTTTCTGTGTGCAGCTGGCTGGCACGTACTGACCCCAAAGATGTGGCTCGTGTGGAGAGTAAAACTGTGATTGTCACTAAGGACCAAAGAGACACTATTACCTTATATATTATATATTAGCCATATCGGTCAAGTAACAGTGCATTGTACTTATGTACTACTCTTTTAGCTGGAGTCATCATTTGTAAAACATAATGTTGATAGACGTCACTGTTTCTTTCTCCACCAGATTCTGGGAATCACAAATCCTCAGGGTGTAAAACGGTACATTGCAGCAGCGTTCCCGAGCGCTTGTGGGAAAACTAACCTGGCCATGATGAAACCAGCGCTGCCAGGCTGGACGGTTGAGTGTGTGGGCGATGACATCGCCTGGATGAAATTTGACAGTCAGGGTGAGAAATATGACTGGTCCTAGACAACATATGCATCTGTTGACACAGCGTGGCAAGTGTGGGTTTATGGGCAGCCAGGAAATGACACCATATCTTTTATTTGAGCATTTTTATTGGGCAGCAGAAAGAGAACTAATTAAAATAGAAATAAGTACATGGCTCTCAGTAAACAAAACACACAGTTGCTGAGAAACAGTTTTGCCATATAGTGTTGATTGGAATACTGCTGTTTATGGTTATAAATAGAGACAGTGGTGTATTTTGACTCTCTTCACCAGGTAAACTCAGAGCCATTAATCCAGAGAATGGTTTCTTTGGAGTTGCCCCCGGGACGTCCCTGAAGACAAACCCTCATGCCATGGCAACCATCTCCAGGAACACAGTGTTCACTAACGTGGGAGAGACCAGCGATGGGGGAGTTTGGTGGGAGGGTCTGGAACCACCTGCACCTGGAATCAAACTCTCAGACTGGCATGGAAAATCCTGGAAGTATGGTAAGATTGTTTAGTAAACGCATTTTTACAAAATATCTAAAAAATTCTTAGAAACATTTATATTCTTATATTTGTAGTCTGCAACATTTATATATAAACCTTTAAAAAAACAACAAATAATATCATGTATTTATATAGTAAATAAAATGACCTATTATTATTGTTATATGGACAGCATCTGTGGCATGGTGTTATAATGGAGTTGGTTTATCTCTTCTTGTGTTTCTCAGGTGATTCTACACTGTGTGCTCATCCGAACTCTAGGTTTTGTGCCCCAGCTGGCCAGTGCCCCATCATAGACCCACTCTGGGAAAGTGATGAGGGCGTCCCCATTGATGCCATTGTATTTGGTGGAAGAAGACCAGAAGGTGGGTAGTCTCACTGAATCAAAACTGTATATTTAAAATGCACATATTATGTAAGAAATGAATACTTTTAAGGCCCATTTACAATTAACTAAAACCATTAAAAAAAAAACATGTTTGTTACCTGAAATAAAATAAACACACAACAAGTGGAAAATACAAAATATAAAATATAAAAACCTTTTTCAAAATATTAATAAAAACTAGAATAGTATCTTGATACTAACACTGTTTCATACCAAGGACAATAACTATAACAATAATGCTAAAAATATAGTTTTAAAATCTTTCTAAATTTAAAAGAATAGCACTGGCACAAAGGAAAGATATCATTGGAATCACTTTTAAAATAACAATTTTTTTCCTGCTGATGAATGATAACATTGACAGCCAATCAGAATCCATCCTGCTTTAAGGAGCTCAGGCATTTAAAGTGGCAGTTGACAAACTGCAGAGCATCATTATATTGGTGTGGATGCTATTTATCATTATTTATTGCTCGTTATCGTCATAGTTATCATTCTTGGTGTAAACAGTAAGGATGCATTAAATCAAAGGTTACAGTTAAAACATCTATAAATTTACAAAAAAAAATTATTTCACATAAATGCTGTGCTTTGCCATCACAGGAATGAATTACATTTTGAATATATTAAAACAAAAAGCAGTTATACTGTAATAATATTTCACAATAATGCCATTATTACTGCATTTTCCATCAAATAAATGCACCCTTGGTGAACATAAGAGACGTTGAAAATATTTAAGAAAGCTTACTGACCTCGAACTTTCTAACAGTACTGTATATATACATAGACATATGTTATACATTATACCTTAAAATGTACCTGTCTTTTTTCCCAGGTGTGCCTTTGGTGTACGAGTCATTTAACTGGCGTCACGGTGTGTTTGTGGGTGCAGCCATGAGATCTGAATCCACAGCTGCTGCTGAACACAAAGGTACAAATTTAAATTTCTCCATATGGTAAACAGTACACAAAAGTGTACACTACTTTTAAGCACTTACTGACAAACTGAGCAAAAAGCTCATACTGATATTTACACATTATAATATATGGCTCATTTTCTTTAGGTAAAGTAATCATGCATGACCCCTTCGCCATGCGTCCTTTCTTTGGTTACAACTTCGGTGACTACTTGGCCCACTGGTTGAGTATGGAGACGCGCAAGGGCCAGACCCAACTCCCCAAGATCTTCCACGTCAACTGGTTCCGGAAAGATCAGAAGACCGGCTCTTTCTTGTGGCCAGGGTTTGGAGAGAACGCCCGCGTCCTCGAGTGGATCTTCAAACGATGCGGCCGTACCAGTGAAGACGAGGCTGCCACAAAAAGCATTGTGGGATGGATTCCACAAAACGGTGCCATAAACACAGAAGGCCTAGGTGGAAATATCGATATGGGTGCCCTCTTTGACCTGCCCAAACCCTTCTGGCAGAAGGAAACACAGGAGCTTCGGACCTACTTCACCCAGCAGGTTGGAGCTGATCTGCCCGCACAAGTGGAAGGAGAGCTGAGGGCGCTGGAGGAGCGAGTGAGGGATTGAACAGACACTACATTACATTGATGTTGAGCAGATGTGAAGAATAGGATGGGTTGAGGTGGAGGTAACTGTTTTAATGTGACTGTTGCACTGCAGTGGATGCTGCACCTGAGAAACACAAAACCAAAAAGTTCACAAGATGCCATCAGTGTTATCAATACCTAGGTGCCTTATTTGATCTTACAGTAGAAGCTAAAAACTCTATTTAATGTTATAAACTATGTCCCAAAATGCCTTTTAGATTATTTGACTAAAACAAGACCACATTATGAATTTAAACCACAGCATCTTCAAAATATATATAGTTTAAGAGTACACTACCTAATATCTGTTGATTTTGAGCAAAGATATTAGACATGTCTTCAAGGAGAGCACCAATACGATAATTTTTTACTCACCTAATGAAAGCTGAAGTTTTATTTCTAACGATTTTGCCTTTTATCAGTGGAATTTGATTGACATGAATCAGGTTGAGCTTGGGTTGAGCTTTCCGGACCAAAGAACACAGACAAGTCTCAGTCATTGAATGTGTGCATGTTTTTACATGAGCTGACTGAATAAATACAACTCTAAACCAAACTTTATGTCACTCTGATTTCTTACATAACATCAGATGTAATAAACTGTCATTCATAAACAAAGATTATACTGATACTGCAGTTATCTCTTTACTTCATACAATATGCCATAAATCTCACGTTTACAACATCCATTCTGTTTTGAACAGGACATTATCACATAAGATTAAGTGTGAATGTAAACTTTACAGTGAATATCAGAGCTGTGAGCATAGAAAGGATAATGGAAAACATATCTGGCATTTAATGTAATTTTTACTATTCCTGGGTGTATTCTTAAACTATTCAAATCTTCATTATTACAGTGACTGCATCTATAGGTCTTTACTACCTATGCTATGGCAAATTCTACAGCACTCACCACAAAGAAACACCTTTGTGCTTATTTTTCTGTAGCTAGTGTGCTGCAAAACCCCCAGATGTACACTATGATGCAAAAGAAATCTAAATTTACCTAGAGCAAAACTCCTACACAGCCAGCAATCACGGGTCCACCCTGTCCTGAAATACAAAATAATACAAGAGTGAATTTGAATTTAAATGTGTGTTTTGTGGTATTTCACATCATTAGATCAGTGGTTGTTAGCAACATACACAAATACTTTATAGGTCTGAATCAATGAAGAGACTTCCTGAGTTATATATGCATGATTGAAAATGAACAAGAGGGTGGCTAACCGCACACTGATCCACTCGAGACTGGAAAAGTCTACAAAAACATCTTTTTTATTTTATGAATTGCATCGTGCAAAAAGTGCAAAGTGCATGTGAATTAAAAGCAGATGGACACGAGCACGCAAGCAGACGATTCAGCACATTGCTATCTATGTGCATGATACCATATATATATATATATATTTATATATGCATGATACCATCACAAGATACATTTATAGAATGATTAACACAAAATACAAATATTAAAAGCAAAAGTATGTAATAATATTTTACAATTCGATTTTTGTAATAATGCTATATGCTATAAATGCTATAAAGAACAAAAATAGTCCTTGACAGTGACAGAAAATAACTTTTCCAATATAGATTTCCAGGGGCCCTTTTTACTTAATAAGGTCAAATTTTCTAACCATAGTAAAAAAAGATGTGTCATCATTCATATAAATTCTATAATGAAGCAAGTGATTTTTTGATTTCGGAACAGCCTACAAGCATAGTACTCTTAATATTTCTGTCATAAAAAGATATGCGAAAATAGTATACTAGTACACAACTTTAATTTTAACAACCGTCTTTATGAATGGCTTATTAAATCATCACTTGATTTCTTACAAAAGTGATTAATCATTCAGGAAGGAAACACTAACGTGAACGCAATGGTTGGCGAAATAGAGCAAATATTGACAATATTGTGTCTATAACGTACTTAATATTAACTTCAACATTACATTTACATTTAGTCATTTAGCAGACGCTTTTATCCATAGCGACTTACAAATGAGGACAAAGGAAGCAACATAACATTAACATTTATTTATGTGTTTATTTATGTATATACCTTATTGTATAATAAAGTATAAAATAGCAATCTTAAAAGGAGAACAAATAGGATAGATAGCCCGATGATGAACCTAAAATAAAACAGACTAGGAACTTTCTTCACGCTCTGTGTTGTTTTTTTAAACATGATATTTCATCTGCTTATCATTCAGCATGAGAAAACGGTCGTTTCGGTCCTTTCAGTTTAAACTAGACTGGTTTTCGCGAGTCAGCATAACATTAAACATTATAAGTCTATGAACATACAGTATAATACCTGAATCACAAAAACATTTAACTTTAAATAATAAAAAATGAGCACTTCGGCAACGGTGAGCTTCCAGACGTTCTTTGCCAGCAGGGGTCACTCCTACCCAATTAAATGATTAATGCACAGGTAATTTTGCTGAGATATCTATTACGTGGAACAATTTTTGATATGCATGCGCATGTAACAAGAATAACAATATATCAATAAAAAAAAAAAAACGTGATGTTGCTACGGATGGTTGCTAATGGCAGTCGCGCAGTGATACAAAAATATGTTCGGTCATCATAGCCGGGCTTTATAAATAAAACACGGCTATTGATCAATAATCATCTAGGACCGGAATTATATGTCTTATTATTTGTATCTTATCCGATACTGTGGGGGATGACTAAAATTTTTTTTTTAAAAATCAACATTAGATGTCACGTGACGGTGTTGTGACGTCATCAGGAATTTAGAACGTTCGGGCCTTAAAGAAGAAAGCTGTCAGTCAGTCAAAAGGGACTTTACATTTACATTTACATTTACATTTAGTCATTTAGCAGTCTAAATTTAGCAGTCAATCACTTTGCAGTCAGTTCATATCATAAGCTTGATCTGACTAAGGTTTCATCCCTTCTTGGAATCAGTTGTGATTTGTGAATTCTACACAGCAACTGTGCTTTGTACAAAGAGCTTTTTGCTAAGAATATTCTTAAAAGAACAATCAAAAATGGCAACGTCCTACAATTGGACTTCAGGTGAGGGCAGCCAAGAACCAAATGACCATGGGTCATCATTGCTTGTCAGTGATTTGCACCCAGATGTGACCGAACAATTGTTGCATGCAATATTCAGCCCATTTGGACCGATCTGTTCTGTGCGAGTGTGCAGAAACACAATAACCAACCGGTCTCGTGGGTATGGTTTTGTGACCTTTGAACACCGCCAGCATGCAGAAAATGCCCTAGAGGCTCTGAATTTTTTGGAGCTCATGGGCAAACCAATGTGCATCACATGGGCCCAACACATAACTATTAATGTCCTAGCAAGGCCTAGTGACAGGCCAGCTATATATGATGCAGTTTCAAACTTCGGGGAAATCATGAAGTGCAGAGAGGGCTGCGACAGGAGCGGCGAATCCAAAGAAAAGGAGAGCAGCTCTAATCCACAAGTGTCACTGATTGTGAATGATCTGCACCCAAATGTGACAGAACAGGATTTGCATGCATTATTCTTCCCGTTCGGACCCATCTGTACTGTGAAAGTGTGCAGAGATATAAGAACCAACCTGTCCCGCGGGTATGGTTTTGTTATTTTTAAACGCCGCCATGATGCAGAAAAGGCCCTGAAGGCTCTTACATTTTCAGAGCTCATGGGGAAACCAATGAACATCATGTGGGCCAAAGATATGACTGTTAAGGTGCTATCTAGAGACGATGAAAGAGGTTTCCGTGACATTTATGCTGATGAAACTGAACCCACTGAGTCACGGGGAAGAAGGCTTGCTAATGCTGTGAAAAGTTTTTTCACAACATCGTTGAGCAGCCCAGGAACCTGGCTGGGTATTGGCCTTTTTGCCTTAGCCATACACAGAGCTCACTGCAATACTGTAATACCCGTTTAATCTATTTTCCTACTAAACATCTAAATGTAATTTATCTATGGTGCAAAATAAATAATAATAATAATAATAGGGAGCCCTACACATAATTATTATGGGCCTAGCAAAGGACAAGGAATGCAGATCTAACACTGGAAAAAATCAAATGTTCCAGGTGCAAATCAGTCCAAAAAGAAGTAAATATAATCCTTTTTTAAAAATCTCTAGTGCAATAAAATATATAAATAAATAGTGCAATGCATAAACAAATAAGTAAAACAAATAAATTGTGCAAAAACTATTTGTGTGCAATGTATTCACTTATTGTCCAAAATATTCACAAAAAATCATGCAAAAATACAACAATACACAAAGTCAGTTCTGTCTGATTATAAACAGATGGTAAAAACATTCCAAACAGATCTGTGCATTAGATTGAACACAGCCTTTTAAATCAGGTGCTGGTTATGATGACATTAAAATAATCAAAGACTTTTGAAACTTTTGAAAGTGTTAATAAAAGCCTCTGAGTTCAACATTTAACCCTCGTGGAGTTAATCTAACTCTTCAGAGTAAAATAACACTACCTTAAATTTAAATAACTAACAATGTTCATTTGATAATTCCTAAAAACATTACTCTTAACATAACTCTTGACTTTACATTTAATTTTTGTACATTGTAAACATTGTAAATCTTTTTCCCTGCACCAAAATGACTTCACATTGAATGCTTTCAATACATGTAACAACATGTTCTTACAACAACATCATACTGTCAAAGCAAAACACCACAAACTACATGCTCTGAATGTTATAAGTTTAAAATGCTTACATTTATCAGCTTAAACAACAGTATCATTACTCTCTTATTCAACTCTGAATGCATGTTAATGCTCACTGAACAAAGTCTTTGCTAATGGTGTTTGGACCTCCTTGGAGAGTATTAGTCTCATTCTGTTTTCAGCATGACGAGATGCATTTCTCTGCAGTTTTCAGGCAAGCAAGATTTCCACTCCCACTTGCAGCATCACAAAAGTGCTCCTGTAAAATGTTTAAAACAGGACCATTTCACATCCATATATCAAAACTATCAACACGTGAAATGTCAGAGTCAAGTATTAACAAACAAACAAACAAAACTACTTAATTACATATTTCTTTATAATATTTAAATTTTATATGATTTTAATATAAATCCACTTTACATTTGTTTGTTTGTGTGTGTATTCTTTTTATTATTTTTGTATAAAATGAATTTACTTATATTGTTATATATACTTATATTTTATATACATTATGTGTATATAATGTATAATATACACATATGGACATGTTTGTCAAGTATCAATTTCGATACAAGAATAGTTAATCCAAAACTGAAAACACTGTCATCATTTATTTACCCTCATGTTGTTTCAGTATGACCTTCTGTCTTCTGAGGAACACAAAAAATATATGTTTTTAATAATCCAAAGAAGTGCCTTCATACATGGTGTCTGTGGAACAACATGAGTATAAGTAAATGACAATTCAGGTGAACAATCTGTTTAAGGAAAACATTTAATTCACTGTAAATATATATTTTGTAAAAAAACATCTTACTGGAAAATAGTCTTTTAATGACAGAAATGGTCATAATTCCAAGTGCATGATCTCTGCATGTACGGGACAGCACATAAACGACAGTGCAAGCATACTATAAACATTTGACAAATTACACATTTTTTTAGAAAGAGGTCAGACTCTTAATTTAAAATCAAAAATATTAAGTATGACAATCAATAATCTTAAACATGGAATTGTGGCTTTACCCATGTCTCTCTGTTATGTGTGCTATAGCAATGTTAACAAGAGCTCTTTTCATCGCACATGACAATGTATTGGTGGCTTTATACTCTTCAAGCACATCAGCTCCTTTTGATTTTTCTGTTAAAGCAGCACTATGTAACTTTTTCTGTGTTCAAAATTTGCAAAATGTATATAATGAGCGAGTACATCATGAATTCATCTTCCAAACCGCGTTTTTGTCTTATTCCGTATCACTACGGTACACTTATAATAAGTACTTATATTTGGACTATTGTAGCCTGGTCGGGTCGTCGCCGCTGCGGAGTAACACATACCGGCGTGAATCGCCATAGACATAAACTTAAAGAAGTAGCTCCGGTTGGAATGTTCTTCCGCGGGATGTGTGCAGTTCTGTTTATTAACCGCTAGAGCGGCAAAAGTTACATAGTGCTGCTTTAAGCCAGCATGAACCATCTGTAACAATAGTAAAGGAATAGTTCAATCAAAAATGTAATTCCAAACCTATACTACTCAGTTTTGCTGAACACAAAACACACTTTAATGCTTAAAAAAAGATTTAAAATGATGAGAAAAAAATGTGTGTGTCAAAATCACTTTGAATGATGAACAATTTAACTCACTCAGTAGAGTTTGAGTATATTGAAAAAAGTTCTGTTCAAATTAATTAAATGAATCCAGCACTCAAATCCAATTCGAGCGACTCAAATCAACATCATCAAAACTCACCATTCATTCTTAATGAAATTATGATATTTGGTCACAATACACACAAGAACCAATGACTGATATTGCCATTTTAGATTTCGGCAGTTTACTTTTGTCTGATTTGACAATATGATGTTGCAAAATGAATATTATAAATGAGGCAAAATATTTACATTTGGTGTTTCTCTGTTAAAGGGAAAAAAAAGGGGTGGGGGGAAGAGATTTTGAGGAATGTCTTTTTATGTCCACACGTCCTTGTAAATTAGATCAAACATTAATTTCGCGAATTAAAGAACACGTACGTCTGCAAGATGTCTGTTAAACATCTCTTGATCTGGAAAGCATCTGCTGTGTGTGTACAAATGTGGTGAGTGTAAAATGAAGCTTCAGTCACAAAGCGGATTGCAGAGTGGTAAATAACCACTTTATGAAGGAGAGTTTTTGAAGCAGACCTGTAAACTACATCACCATAATCCAAAATATGAAGCACTGTCATTTTAACCAAAAGCTGTTTTGAAGAATGTGTAAAAGAAGATTTGTTACGATAAAGAAAACCAATACAAGTTTTAACCTTTCTGAGCAGTACATTTATGTGAGTTTCAAATGACAATTTGCTATCGAGCCAGATACCAAGATATTTGTAGCTTTCAACAAAATCGATCTCAGAGCCATCCAATGAAAAAATGTTAGGAATTTTAGAAATAATCTAAACTCAATAATACAATAGAAATGAGAGCTGTGAGCATAGAAAAGATGATGGAAAACATAACAACTTATATAATGGCATTTAATGTAATTTTAGATATTCCTGAGTGTATACTGAAACAATTCAAATCTACATTATAGCACTGACCACATCTATACATCTTTAGGCTACTATGGCAAAATCTATAGCGCTCACCACACAGAGACTCTTGTGCTTATTTTGTGCTGCAAAACCCCCAGATGTAAGCTATGATGAAATTGAAGAAAGGCTACCCTTACCAAAAAGTAGTATACTTCAAGTTTATTTTAGTAAGTATACTTAAGTATGTAAGTCAATGGTGCTCATCAACTGTTCGAATACCAACATTTTTCAAAATGTCTTCTTTTGTTTTCAACAGAAGAAAGAAACTCATACAGATCTGGAACAAGTGGATGGTGAGTAAATGACAGAAATTTTTTTCTGGAAGTGAACTAATCAGTCAGTTATGCCTGTGAACATATATTAGTATATTAGATCTGTGAAACAGCGTCTCTTGGACGTGGCGACAACACACTACTGATGCAACTCAACAAGAACTTGTCTCCTCTTATTTTATTAATTCGTTTGTTTAACTTTGCAGATCTTTTTCATGTACATTAAACACCAAAGGAAGTTGAAAATGTAAAAAAAAAAAAACACACAAAGAGACCCCTTTAATATTTTATTTACATAAATATTTACATCTTATATCAAGTAACCAGCATGTAGATTATCAATATATTTAAGAGCATTTCATATTATTCTAGTTATATTCCTTGGAGTTGCTGGAGTATAGAATATTATTTCATTATTTACAGTATAGACAATGTTACACCAGTCGAAAGAGATGTTATATTGAGATTTGTGAAAACTGGTGACTGTCCGTGGCCCCTGCACAAGAGCAAGATTTAACATGAGCAAAAATCACTTTTTCTGAACTTGAGCATAAAGTTTGTCCATTTGCTGAGCACCGTTGATTTGTCTCTTTCTCTCTATCACTTGAAGCTCAGCATACTCTGTCTCTGGGCCATTGTTTGAGTGTTCCTTTGTCTTGTGGCCCGTCTGGAGTTTGGAGAAGTCAATTTCACCATAGTGGAGATCATCAGTTTCTTTCTTCTCGCCATTCTTGCTGATCACAGTGGCATTGTTAGCATAGAGAGCCATCGTGTCTCTGTTTTTATCCTCAGCCTGAGTGGGAGAAATTTTAAAATTACTGTTTTTAAATCACTTTCCTTCTGCTTTAAAAGAAGCGTTGTTTGAGGAGATCATACAGTGAGTGACATGAATTAGTCTTTAGAAGATTAGCAGAAAACAATTTACTTTTATACAAACAATTTACAATTTACAACAATGTTCAGTCTGACTGTTTGCTGTCTTTTCTCCGTCGATTTGTTCATATACACAGATCCATTCAGGAACAATTTTTATTTTTGTAATGATTATGTCACTGAATCATTCACTCAATTGAATGGTTCAAAAACACTGATTCATTCAGGAATCAAACAGCTATGGTTTGAGACACAGACGTGCAACGGTCAGTTCTGCTGTGACTTTATTTGGAACAATTTTTGATGTTGTGGACAAAACAACTGGCAATATTTAACTTAAAATTTAAGTTACTCAATGTTACTTTGTACCTGATCACTTCCTATGACACGGGCCTGTCTTGAAGCCTTTGTTCTGTTGAAAAAATAAAAAGAATACAATTAAAAAAGTAAATTAAAAAGAAAAATCATTCATAAATTATATACACATGCAATTAATAAATACAACATTACAGACATGAGCTACATTCCTGTTTTTATATACTTACCTCATACAGTAGAAAAATACTGCAGACAACAGAACAAAAGCCAAAAGTCCTCCTGTACAGCCATATATCACCAGATGAGAGAGTCCACTCTGTCCTAAATTACAAAAGCAAAAGTTACAATTCATAAATCCATGATACATCTGAACATAAAAATACAAAAACAGTGCTTTATTTACCTTCATCTATGCGCTGGGCCTCTTCTGATGACTGCTTTCCATGTTTATTTTGTGCAATGCAAAAGTATGATCCTGTTTGAATCTGAGTGTCGGTTAAATTAATCTTCGTTCCCCAAGCTATAGGCGTCTCCTCTCCATGTTTATACCAGGTGTAGTTCAAGTCATTTGATGGACTGGCGTGGCTTTCGCAGGTCAAAGTCACATTAGTGCCAACAGAAGTAATGATGACGCGAGTTTCTTTTGGAGGAACTTTAAGAAAAACACAAGCACATATACGGGGTTAACAATTGATACCTTTTCATTTCATCACATCAAGGATCATGAGAAACACAAAAATACTTTAAATCTCTTACACAGGACTTGTAGCATCACAGTGCTCTCCACAGTTGAGGCATCAGATGTATTTCTTGGATACGTAGCAGTGCAGGTGATGCTCTTTCTGTGATCTTTGTATGAAGCTTTGAAGGTCATGTATGAAAACACGGACTGGGTTTTATCAGGTTTCTCCTGTAACTGTGTTGTAATGTGAGCAGATTCAGGGATGTTAGACCAGGATATTGTAGGAGGTTGTTTGGGGCAGGGGGCTTCAGCAGAGCAGCTCAGATTGACTGTAGTTTCCTCCTTCACTGTGAGATCATTGGGTTTAAGTTCAGGAGGTTGTGGTGAATCTACAAATGTAAGAAGGTCAGGTTTTCACACTTGGGGTGAGGTTTAGCACATTTGCACTTATAGACACTTGCTCCAAATCTGTATGAGTTTCTTTCTTCTGTTGAAAACAAAAGAAGACATTTTGAAAAATGTTGGTATTCGAACAGTTGATGAGCACCATTGACTTCCATTGTAGGAAAAAAAATACTATGGAAGTCAATGGTGCTCATCAACTGTTCGAATACCAACATTTTTCAAAATGTCTTCTTTTGTTTTCAACAGAAGAAAGAAACTCATACAGATCTGGAACAAGTGGATGGTGAGTAAATGACAGAAATTTTTTTCTGGAAGTGAACTAATCAGTCAGTTATGCCTGTGAACATATATTAGTATATTAGATCTGTGAAACAGCGTCTCTTGGACGTGGCGACAACACACTACTGATGCAACTCAACAAGAACTTGTCTCCTCTTATTTTATTAATTCGTTTGTTTAACTTTGCAGATCTTTTTCATGTACATTAAACACCAAAGGAAGTTGAAAATGTAAAAAAAAAAACACACACAAAGAGACCCCTTTAATATTTTATTTACATAAATATTTACATCTTATATCAAGTAACCAGCATGTAGATTATCAATATTCCTCCTTCACTGTGAGATCATTGGGTTTAAGTTCAGGAGGTTGTGGTGAATCTACAGGGTAAATGATGGCAGACAGCATTACGGAAAACGTACAATGCAAATGTAAGAAGGTCAGGTTTTCACACTTGGGGTGAGGTTTAGCACATTTGCACTTATAGATTTGTATCTTTTATATTACAAAGTGTCAGCTACTACATGCATAAAAATGCAACCCCTCAACACAGAAGATACAGTTTTATAATGTTACGGTATTTTTTTTTAATGCAGTTTGTTGACATATATATAGTGTGAAACTGACTTAGTATCAATATATTATGTAATTAATATTTTCATTTCTTTTTAAAGTTGGGCAAATTCATCTTTGTACTTTGGTGTGTGGATGGTCTGGAATGACATTTACCTCTGACATTGATCCTCACAGTCTTGCTTGAAACATCTTTACTGGGGTTAAATGTTGCTTTGAAAACATCTGGCTCCATTTCCAGTCTGAAGTAATAGCTGTCTGAATGATTCATCATGATGTTATAGAAGACAGTTGTGCAGTTCCTCTCAGTGAGATCTCCAGTCATCTGTATGTCACTGAATCCTCTAATGATGTTTTTACTGCTGTTAAACGCTATTAAACCATCTTTGTCTGCAAACTGTGATTTGTTTTTTAGCCAGATCCCATTAATTGATGTTGCATTCTTACGTTTGTCCTCAAAATTGGAGATGTTGAATGTGCAAGGAATCTGCACACAAGAGCCTGTTAGAGCTGTTACTGTCTGGGGCATCACAGCAGAGTAGATATTATCAGCTGGAACATAAAAACGCATTAGCCATGCTAGAGACATGAAGAAATTAGCATTTGTTTTTTAATTCCTATTAACCCTAGTGAAAAAAAATTTGTATGCTTAAGCACAATTTATTCGTATGTACTTTAGTTTAACTAAATGTATTTGTGGCACACTATAAATATTTAAAGTCTGTTAAATTGGAACTAATTTTGCATTTTAGTTGTGCCAAAGCTGTGCTTAAGTACAACTAAAGTGTCACAGTCTTCAGCGGGTGTGCCCAGGATGGCCACCAGATGACATTGTTTTCTGTGAGCACATGGCTTGTGTTGTGTTTGTTTGGTGCCATGTGCTCTCTCCTGTCTATTGTCTTGCCCCGCCCATCTTGTTACCTCGTTATTGTTTAAGTTGCTCCACCTGTGTCTCCCTCGCTATGTCAGCTCTACCCCAGCTGCTTGCCCTGCCGGCTCCCTCCTTGACGCACCCTCCGCTCTTGCTGCCTGCCAAGCTGGTTCTTCAGCGGGTGTGAAAGAAAGAAAGAACCATTCATCCTGCACTTGAGTCCTCGCTTCATCTCTTCACACGCACCGTGACATAAAGTTGTTATAAATATACTTGTTTGTGCTAAAGTGGAACTATTTTCAGTATACTGAAGTACACTTTAAATATCCCTTCTTGTATTTAAGTTTTGAAATACAGAATTCACTCAGCATAAACTTCAAATGTATTTTGCTGACATTACAATTACACTTTAAGAGTGTTAAACGTGCATTAATATTATACTAACCAAAACTGAGGTCATATATCCTTTACTTTTAGTAACTTTAAAATGCACTGCAATGGCATTCAAAGTAAACTTGAAGTGTGCTAATAACATCATTATTGTGTGCTTTTAATGCAAATAATGAATCTTTATAAATTATGGCACAGCTTTACAATTCGTCGTTTACTAACATTCCCAGCACACCAGCTAACTCACTCACCCGGAGAACATCAGTGACACACTGGGGACAGACATTTGAACAATGAACGTAGGAAACACTACGGGCTGGATTCGAACCCTGGTCGCTGCGACACACGCGCATTCGCTTTATTAGATGCGCCACCAAAGCAGACACGCGCAGGGCAAAACTGCGGTTTTCCACATTTTCCACCGATGAAAGCACAAATTATGTAAGGAATAAGTGACTCCGCTTCGCGTTGTGGCCACATCACCACCTCAGGTGTGCATTATTTTTCTAATGATTAATTTTAATTTGAAATACTTTGCATTTTAAAATCAACTTCTAAATGTCTGTTCAGTAGTCCCTATAACATGACATAATTTTAATTTGTGGTGCTTCTAATTAAATGCTAAAAAGCAGTTGCAAATGTTGTACAAAATAAATATCACCACAACTCATCTTTGCACCAATAAAAGTAAAAACACTGTTTTTCTACCAAATTATTTGTAATATCTAATTATTATATTAATATTTAACTTGCACTTCATGAAATGTCTGCAACATACTTTTAGGTTTTTTGGGGATTAAAAAAAAGGAGTGAATGGATTTTTATTATTGTAGGGTGGTTGTGTACACACACTGTAAGACACATTTATATGCAAACGCCATGTAAAAGTGAATTTAGCATCAGATGTCATCTAAAAAATCTGCCAAAACTGTTTTAGACCTTAAAATATTGACAACACTTGAATAATTTGACTGAATTCGTTTTATATGTTTACATATCAAAACATGAACAAGCAAAATTACACACTACTGATTCAGCGAGAATTTTTCTTCTTCAATCTCATTGCTGTGCTATAGGCTTTTGGTACTATTGGGACATTCATCATACTCTGGTACCTGCTATATTTCTGGAAACACGTCTCTGACGACCCACTCCATCATGGTGGACATCAGAGTTCTTTTCCCAGGTTCACTTTTCACACGTTTAGAGCAGCACAGGTTTTCAATACTGATCAGTCACAGCCTCTTTCCTGTTCATTCATCACTCGACCCCAGCTATATTTTTTTCCTGGTTTCTCTCTCTCTCTGGTAAATCAGTGGGACAAAATGTTGTGGATGAAGTGTGCTAATCTTTCTCTGTGATTGCATGTGGCGCGGTGGAATGAAAGCTGCTTCTGTTTGTTATATTCTCTCACCCTTGGCCATGATTTTGATTCCTATTAATTGAGGGAGATAAATGCTTAACAACAGATGAGGATTTAATGGATTGCAATGCACTGGAATTGCAAGTTTGCTGTGTGAATTGAATTCTGTCTAGCAAGAATGTAGTTCTTAACAGATGGTTTTAGGGTCTAAAGCAATAAGGTCCTGGAAATCTCCTGATGCTTGGGACAGTTTGCACATTTTGAGTGTTGCATTGTCACATTTAAATATAGTGATTTATTTATAGACCATATGATGCATAAAATCATCTGTTTACAAAATATTTTCGTAGATAAATGACTGCACCAAAATTCTCATGTTATTGCAGTTAATAAACAAGTTTGCTAGTCCTTAGCGCTTCTTATTTTTGGTACTGTATTTATATTAGGCAGAAGTGATGTGAAATCTCAAGAGCTTGCAAGTAAAATGATTCCATTCCTATTCTAGAGTAAAGTTCCACCATTTATCTTCAAAACAGTTATGGTTTCCACTGTCAAAGTCTGTTTTTAGTATTTCTGGGTGGAGGTGGAACCAAACTTTCCATAGACAAGTATGGGCCTGGAAATGAACTGCCTCACTGTGCCACAATATTGTGAAATTTAGGTCCATATAACTCATCAAATGATCTGCTTTAAATGGTAAAATAATGACTGCATTGTGAGATAAACAACTGCAAAATTCTCAAGTTATTACAGTTCACAAACAAGTTTGTGAGTTTTTTTCTGTCTTTACCACTTCCTGTTTTTTGTTGCTATATTTAACACAGCAGTGTCATGAAAACTTAAGAGTGTGCAAGTAAATAGTTACATTCTTACCCTAGTAAAAAAAATAGTATACTTAAGCACAATTTATTCATATGTACTTTTGTACATATGGCACACTATAAATTGGTATACTTAAAGTCTTATAAATTGGTCTTTAAAAAAAAAACTAATTTTGTACTAAATGCATTTTAGTTGTGCCAAAGCAGTGCTTAAGTTCAACTAAAGTTGTAATAAATATACTTGTTTGTGCTAAAGTGGAACTATTTTAAGTATACTTAAGTACACTTTAAATATCCCTTCTTGTATTTAAGTTTTGAAATGCAGAATTCACTCAGCATAAACTTCAAATGTATTTTGCTGACATTACAATTACACTTTAAGAGTGTTAAATGTGCATTAATATTATACTAACAACAAACTGAGGTCATACTATCCTTTACTTTTAGTAACTTTAAAACGCACTGCAATGGCATTCAAAGTAAACTTGAAGTGTGCTAATAACATCATTATTGTGTGCTTTTAATGCAAATAATGAATCTTTATAAATTATGGCACAGCTTTACAATTCGTCGTTTACTAACATTCCCAGCACACCAGCTAACTCACTCACCCGGAGAACATCAGTGACACACTGGGGACAGACATTTGAACAATGAACGTAGGAAACACTACGGGCTGGATTCGAACCCTGGTCGCTGCGACACACGCGCATTCGCTTTATTAGATGCGCCACCAAAGCAGACACGCGCAGGGCAAAACTGCGGTTTTCCACATTTTCCACCGATGAAAGCACAAATTATGTAAGGAATAAGTGACTCCGCTTCGCGTTGTGGCCACATCACCACCTCAGGTGTGCATTATTTTTCTAATGACCAATTCGGTAGGTGGCGCTGTTACAAAAGAATAGGGTCCTAGAACTGCGGTGCTGAAACTGCAGCCTCCGGTTGTGCAGGAACACCCTTCTCAAAATAATTGCACACCTCAGAACGCTCGTCAGCCAATCAGATTCAAGCATTCAATGGCCCCGTAGTATAAATGGATTTAAAGACTGTGAATTGCTGAGTAGTCTTAATATAGGTGGCACAATTCCGTTCGTTGGTGGAAGAATGTGAACGTGCAGAACTGCTTATGTTTCAGTGAATGCAGATGGAGTTAAAACCATCCGTAACATTGTTGTCTCTGCGCGCTTCAACTCTCAATGCACTGCACAAGTGTTTCTAATGTAAAACGCAAAGAAAGGATTTGGCGGTCTTGAAGTACGCTGCGGATTTAAATGTGACGCATGAATAGAAATTATTTTAATACATTTTACATTGTTACTTTTCATGCAGTTAACGTCTCTGAAGTTTGTGTAATTTTAAGGACTGGTCAGGATAATTTTTTAATAATTTGTTTAGTAATTCATAATATTTTCACAGGCCAAAGGGCTGCAGTCCACATTTCAAAGTGCAATGTTGCAGTTGTCTGTACCAGACATTAAAGAACCATTAATGGAGAAAAAAGTGTGTTGGTACAGGTGCATTGGAGGAATATACTAAAATAAACCCTCTGATCAAGTAGGCTACGTGAATGTCTTTCACCATTTCAAACTAACTAGCTATATGTTGTTTACATCTTTACTTTTGTAACTACTTTCTGTATGTATGTATGTAACGCTGGTTTGCAACCATGCAAAATAGTGAAAATAGTGAAGTGTGGTTAAATTATTAAAAAAGGTAAAGGTCATAATTATAAAAAAAAGTACTGCATGATTATGAATTATTATTATTATTATTTGCATCTCAAAACATTTATTTTTATCTATACTATTTTTATACTCAACAAGTAGAACTCAAATACAGTGTATCACAACAGGTCAACAGAGGATTAAATAAAAATTAATTACTGAAGTATTACTTCAATATTTAACAAATAAAATTGTTTTATTTGCAAATTGCTCATTGTTACATTTGCGCTGTAGGCAAAAGTTGCGTTAGGAAATTCTGCCCTTACAGCACCTATAGAAACATACTAGATGTTTCTCTCATTTTCTTTGATTTGCCCAAAGAGAAAGTCTCATTTTAAAAAATGACAGCATCATCTTAAAATTATTTCATTTTTCTCAGATTTGAAATACATGGTGAGACTTGTGTCTTTAGCTGGAATGAGTTTCTAGACTAAAGGTTTCTTCAGAAAAATGTGCTAAGTGTGCAACACAGATTCCCAATAGTGTGCACTCTAGTCTAGTGAGTTCAGATGTTTAGCAAAAGTACAGCAAAACTGATTGTTGGTGAATTTCACAGCTTGGTTTTTTTTGTGCTCAGAGAACACCATTATGAAAATCACTTTTTTTTTAAACATGTTGTTGATGGAATTAAGAACCCAGCCAGTGTACTTTCTTAAGGATGAATATATATTTCATCCTTCCCCAAATGCATTTGTAAAAAGTATAGTATTTTACTAATTAATTTGTAGTGCACTAAGTTTGTGCTAGATGAAAGCATGAAATAACTACATTTAGAGTGTATTTTCAGTTCGTATAGACATGTCAATCTATTTTAGTATACTTATCATGAAATAAATATATTTTAAATACAATTAAGTATATTTATTTTTCACTAGGGAATACACATTATAATCATACTCATCCTTATTCATAATGATGACAAAGATTGACCAACCTGAGTGAGTATGTATCAACACAGAGCTGATGAAAATAAAGGACGTTATCTGGTTTCCTGCCATCAGGGTTCGTAGAGTGGATGACATTGGACTTTACAATAGCAACAAAAGAGTCCAAAACACCTTCAGAGTACACAAAATACATATCTGTCACGGACATTTAACAACCATACCTCATTATTTGTTACCTAGTGTAATAGAATGATCTATAAGGATAAGCCACATTTTCACTGTTACACTATATTGATCATGTTTGCCTATTTTATTCATCCACTGTAAAAATGTATGACTTAACTCATCAGGCTGACCACATTTACAGTTACATCAGTAAAAGCGATTCATCTGAGCGACATCAATTATTTTCATTTACTAAATAAACTACTATTCATTAAAAAAACATACATGAAGACAGGTTGTACCAAATTATTTTCGCTTTGCGGCAAAAACTAAATACCTTTATTATGCTAAAACATTTATGGAGATAAATGACTGGAACTGAGACTTGATTCACAGAAAAACTCACAGTAAGCTGAGAAAATACTGCAAACTCTCACCCATAAACAACTCACAGCTCTCACTTTCTGTTATTTAAAGACTCTGCAATGAACAGGTTGGTTTTCACGTTATAGCCTATATATAAAATACACTTTTTTTGTGAGAAAGAAAAGTGCAAGAATTACATTTCTTACCTCAGAAAAGTAGTTTAACTTCTAAGAAGTAGATGTCCCTAAAATTTTCCTCTTTGTTGCAACTGCCCTTTTTTATCATGCTTCATGTTGTGACATTGCTCTACACCCCCAATGTAATGTCACACAGGAAGATATTTGTAGGAACCATAGACGTCACTAGAGATTCTTCCTGTTTTTATTTCTTTCGTGATTTCAATCATGTTTTACAAAGAAAAAGATATGTGCATTATGTTACGCTATCTGTGAATTAGATATCATCATCCCATAACTTGTGTTCAATTTATAAGACACTGCTAACATTACAGTTAGCTAGCTGGCAACCTCTGTTACACTGTAACTTACAGACAGCCTCACATAAAAATGTATTAATTTACAAATCTTTGATTATGACCAGAGTCTAACACTCATTCTCTCTGTTCACTTACCACAGATTCACAAAGCTTATCTGCATGAATCCATCCTGTCAGAGCGTTTTCTTGTCTGTTTACTATTTGCTAACAGTCTCAAGCCACAGAAGCAGTTAAAACTTTTTCTAAACATTTTTAGCTACAGTTAGCTACAATTTTGTCTTCTTTAACAACTGATTGTGATTTAACTATGATTCACTACTAATTGGTTTAACTAATATATTTAAACAGAAACAAAGCCCTCCTAAAATAGGCCTAGCGACACAAGTATTGCCATTTACTTAAATAAATGCAACAACAGAACACACACAACGGAACATATGGAACTGTATAGTTCACTGTTCAACCCCAAAAATGAAATTACAGTTATTATCTACACAAACCTGACTTTGTGGCTACCCATTAGACCTTGTTAACCAGTATGTCAGTTCAGTTTCATTCATTACTGTGAGTAGTGACTGTCAAAATGTGCTGGGTGTAAGTCTTCCCTAGTTTTCAAATCTCATTCAGTTTCACAAAGTTATGAATCTATGATCTATGATGATACAAGTAAGAACCAGTATTTTTCTGCTTACTGTATATGGTGTTCCGTGCCCCCTCAATGATGTACACCAACAGGTATTATGGCAAGCCTGTTTTAAAGGGGTCATATGATGCGATTTCATTTTTTCCTTTCTCTTAGAAACAATAATGTACAGTATGTGGAAAATAATGTGTTTTTTTAACTTTAAACCGCACAAACACATTTCATTACACCAAATACACAAAATAATGTTCTTTTTAGCAGCATCATATGACCCCTTTAACATTTAATGCTTAAAATGAAAATGTACTAGTATCTATTTTTGTGCTATTAGTGCTCATTTTTTAAATACTAGTATATATTCCATTAGATATGAGTGCATATTCATTAGTTACTAGTGATTATTCTTTAGGTCCTAGTGCTTGTTCTTTAGGTAGTACCTTTTTAAAAGATTTTAGTAATTATTCATTAGATACTAGTTCTTATTTAATAGATACTGGTATTCATTCATTAGATACTAGATTCCTTAGATTCATTAGGTACTTGTTATTAGATACTAGTACTTAGGCCTACTCAGACTGTAGAACTTATTTCAATAGCGACTAACTATTCTGCTGCTAGTAACACATTTACATTTTTTTAGTCATAACCTAAGACGAGTAAAAAAGCAGTCATATTCAGTTGCTTGGTGATAAGCTCTGTTACCTGGGTTGGTTCATTTAATAGCATTTGTGTGCCACACATAGCTTGTGATGAAATCCGCTAAAATTACCAGCTGGAAACGATAAACACATCTTGGTAAAGTAAATAAAGTAATAAAAATACTTGAAGATTTTTCAGATTGCTTGTTTGTTATGCTGGTTAGCCTTTGCTGCTCACAAGACAGTGAGATACAGTGATGACGCTTTGACTTTGAGTAGCAAAGTATTGGCAACATGCGAGAAGTGCTGGTATGCAAGAAAAAGTGGCGGTGTGCTAAAGATTCAAATTTAGATGTGCTGGTAGGCTACTATGTACCGGTGCATACTGGCCCACTTCAAGCACTGAGTACTTCTCAACGTGCACGTTGCTTTTCTGATGTTCTTTGAAGTTTTTTCCATGTTTTTTCATGTCTCACTTGAAATGTGTCCGTTTTGAATCGTTGTTACCAAATGCGGGACTATATTCTGTCATAAATCGCATACCATTCATTCCTGAACTTTCTATCATCCGTTACTAGAAATGAAATTGCTGGTTGATATCTCCGTATCTAAATAAAGTTTACACAATGCTTTTGGTCCGTGAACTAGATCTCGCTCTGAACGTGCGCTGTCTGTGTAAGTTTGGCCAGGACCGGTTCCTGAATTAAATCACTGAGGGTGCTCTCACATTCACATATATTTTTAGACTTGTCCATTGCTTTGTTTATCACTCAGTCACTGCTATTTCGAGAATGAATCCAGAAAAAATATGCGGATGTCATTTTCGAAACTTTGTATATGCTACATTGCTCAACGCTGCAAAAACACGTTGGATAGTTTCCCAGATCTTCAATTTCTTCTGCTTTCTTTTGAGGGTATATTTAGCACTGTCTAGTACCCCTGTACAACCGGGCCTGCAGCTTGACTAACCAGGGCTGACATTGGGGATTTCATAACGATGCCCCCCTTGTTCTGGTGTCGAAATTTGTGTCACACTACTGTACGCGTAGCATAAAAACCAAAGTATACTTTGACCTTTAGGCCCCAAAGAAATTGGGCTAATAGTGACTGTTTCATGGTGCTGACATGTTGTTTGTTTAATTCTCATTACCCACCATTAATTAAGCTGTTTATTGTCTTTTCTTTTTTGTTGCTGTAGGTTTTGTGGTGGTTTCTTTTTAAACCAGTGGTGGCCACAGAGCTGCTCTCACTCACTGTGTGAATGGTGGTGGTGAGGTGGCTGGGATCATGCGGTGATTTAGTCACATTTTTGTGATTGCTGTGAGCATGACTGCAGTGAAAGCACTTCTGTTTTTTTAGGCCACTTCTGTCTTCACTCTTTAGGTAACCTGTGGCCATTCGTGGTTGGTTGTTTTTTCTTTCTTTCTTTTTTGTGGGTATTTGCATTAAAGATTTGTGAATGTAATGTCATGTTTCAACAAGTTGATTTGTTTGAATAAAATATGCCTCTTGGTTATTATCGACCTCTTTAGGTCATACCATCATAGAATTCCTTCAAATGAAAATAATAAATATTAATCTGCATCTGAGAATGCAGAGCATGTCAAAATAAGAGTCCTTCTCTCTGTGAAATAGGCCTACTCAAAATATGTTTCAGCTATTTGAAGACTCAAAATTGCTTTACAGTTTGTGAATGTATGTATGTCCCTTTGATAATGTATGGCCATTTAATAAAAAGGGGGTTTGTGTTGCCTTTATGATGTTAATAAAATGCAACATACTAAGAATGCTGTGTCTCTTCTCTAAGTTTTCTAGCTGTTCTTTCTATCAGGCAGAATCAAATTCTGAGATGGTCTTATTATTGGCAAAACTACTTCGCTTGGACATCCACTGTTTTCTGAACCATTTCTTAAGGGGCCAGTGTCTCTAATACAGTGTAGTTGCCTGCTGACAGCGACGAATCACTGGGTGTAACAGATCGGCCAGGCTCCGCCACCACCCAATCACAACGATCCCTCTCACCTGAGTTCTGAGCACCTGCACCTGTCACCAATCAAGCACCTCATTACCAGCCTGCATAAAAGCACACACCTCAGACACCCTCACTGTCCGGTCTCGTTTACACGTAGAGGACTCAATGACTTTGCTACT
>NW_015641030.1:403147-406844 GCF_001515625.1 Sinocyclocheilus rhinocerous | reverse complement strand
CCCCCGTATCCCTTCCAGCCTCCATCAAGCCAAAGACTCGGATTACTCCCCTCTCCATATCCTTTGCACTCTCTCACGGACCTTTCCCTCACCATCACTTCCTCCGGACCCGACACCAGTACTCACTGTGACCTAATAAACGCTTTTGTATATAAACTAGCCTGTTGTGTCAGACCTCTTCCGTAACACTGGGATAATAAATAAACAATATTAATGTTAATGAATATACAATAACATCAAAGAAATCAAAGAGAACTGCCAAACAATGAGTGGTGGAAAGAGTACTGAAAATTTGTACTCATTTACAAGTACTGTTACATTGCTGAAATAATACTCAATTTCAAGTAAAAGTACAGGTGTTAAAGTAATTAAGTAAAAGTACAAAGCACTCTTCTCAAAAACTACTCAGAGTAGTTACATTTATTTAATGAATTATCATGAACCACTAAATCAAATCGGAGATCCATGGAGAAAATAGAATATAACAATACAAACATAACTTTGCTTTTCATTTATTACTTAAAAACACTAACAGCAAGTGAAAAAAAAAATATATATATATATATATAACCAATACACTTGTTGTGCTTTGTGGAGTTTTGATGTGTTTTATGGTCTTGATAGTGTTTCTTAAATGTGGTGATTCAAAAACAATATCGAGAAACAAAATCGAGCAAACCAATCAAAGGCTGTATTACTTTCCAGAAGGCCAAGAATTCACTAAAAATGTTTTTTTTTTTATTGGTCTTATGAAGTATTCTAATTTGTTGAGATAGTGAATTGGTGGGTTTTTGTTAAATGTGAGCCAAAATCATCACAATTAAAAGAACCAAAGGCTTAAACTACTTCAGTCTGTGTGCATTGAATTTATTTAATACACGAGTTTCACAATTTGAGTTGAATTATAATAAATTCAAAACACCTGCAAAGGTTTCCTGAGCCTTCAAAATGGTCTCTCAGTTTGGTTCACTAGGCATATAGTTTTGATATATAGTTTTTTTTTATATTGCCATGTTTTGCATAACGAGGAAAGCTCTAGCCACTCCCATTGATTAACCAGCTGTCTTTGATTGCTTACTAATTGTTTAAGATCACTTGAACAATTGATGTGTATCCTGAAGAAGGCTGCGAAGCCGAAATGCATAGATCTACACTTTTAACTGTTTTAATGATTTAGCCCAGCTAATTAAAGGCTTTTTATTTTTACTACATGACTGCCTTGGAGTATTTCATCTTCTCAGTTAAATATTTAACTTAATTCAAAAATGCTTTGAGCATTTAAAACTTCATAGGAAGCGCTTCAACATTTCCATAATATTGATTTTTTTTTTATTCTTCTTTTTTCTTTTGCCTGAAAACAACAATGAAAAATAACAATACAAAAATGTACTATAAAAGCATACAAATATATTTGCTTTCACCCCTGTCACAAAATGCCACTTATAAAAAAAAGTCCTAGTGTCCCTGGTACTAGTTTAGAGTTATAATCAGGGTTAGGATCATAATCCGATTTTTGAATGAATGAATGAATGAATGAATGAATGAGTGAAGAAAAATTGGAGCAGAGAAGTAACAGGACAAGTGAAAAAAAAAGTTTTACAATTACAGAATACTTCAGATTTGGCATTTAAACACCTAACTGGAAGACTCTGGAATCACTATACAGAAAAGTTGTCCTCAGAAAGATGGATGAACGATGTTCCTAATAAATCAATTCTATGAAGCCTACAATAAAGACCTAAATATATATTTTTAATTCATTAAAAAGTATATTTCCATATTGGATGGCAATGCACATATGACACAGGCCAAAGCATACATTTATACAATTCACTCATAAGCTGTTTATTCTAATGTAAACTAATCTTTCCCTGAACCACAGACCTCGGCATATATCGTCTCTTGTCCTGAGCATTTCACTGTTCATTTCTAGCTCTTCACTCATTGCAAAAGCACTATTATCATAAATGGAGTTGATCCTCATATGTTTTTCCTGACCCTGAAAGAGGAAAAAAATAATACATGACCTTTTCTGTGGATCCATTTCTTTGGTTTTTGGTTTCTGTACATAATAAACCATTACAGTAAAATGAATGGTAGAGTATTGATATCTGTTTTGTTTTTGTTTTTTTTGTTTTTTTTTACAGCACTTCATGTTTGAAACCACCGAAACATGATCTTCTAAAAGACTGTAGAACATACCTGATCTGAGATGTCAGTTTCCCTAAATAATGGATACCTTTACTCTTTGCACTCTGTATTAATAAGAAATGCAGAAATCCATATAATACAAAATGGACCTCCATATTGTGAACATCAGATTGTATGTATATGTTTCAAAGCTAAATTATATTTATTCTGAAGGCTGGTTGCTATTTATCCATGCAATTACAATAATTTGGATAATGGAGATTAAAAAAGAATCATAAGCGCTATCTAACTGTGTAAAAAGGGGCACCAGCGTCTGTTTTGTTTAAGGAAATTGGCCCATTTTCACATTGACAGGACCATGATGATGTTATTTTATCGTGCTTTTATTGAATCACTCTTAACATTTTCTCTGGTGTCTTGGTTTGGAAACTTGTCCGTAAAGAACAAAAATTCACTGAGTCAAATTGTTAGATGGTCTAGTAAGCTGATTGGGGAGTCACAGCTTAGTCCAGCATCCCTGTATACCAGACAGTTACAGCGGATGACTAACTCAATTTTAAATGATGACTCTCATCCTTTGAAGAATGAATTTAAACTTCTGCCATCTAGACGTAGATTTGTATTTCCGTATTGTAGAACTAAGCGGTATAAAAACAGCTTTGTGCCAGCAGCTATCACTCAGTTGAATAAGGATAGGTCTTAGGAACATTGTTATTTATTTATTTTTTTGTAATTTGTTGTTTTTAGTCTAGGCAGTTTTTTAGTGATGCTGGGAACCTTAAAGCACTTTTATCATATATGTTGGTTAATGTTTGTGGTGTCTGTAAAATGTGAAAGATGTGAGAACTCATAACACTGCACACCTAGTCTACCTATGGGTACAAATAAAGTGAACCTGAACCTTAAGAAGGGTGTAGTCCTCACGGATATGCTCAGGAAGTGAACAGACATACTTAATAGCTGGCTCCCCCAGGCAGTCATACAAACAGTCCACTCCGTAGTCTCCACTCCAACAATACTTCCTGGCCTGCCGCTCAAATGGTACCAGAAATGATTCCCAATCTCCACGACCGTCAACCCTGACGCATCTGACTTTTCCAGGTTTTAAGTGCTATAATCAGGTCCCCGGTGCATACCAAGGAAATAGGTTAACCCAGTAACTTTGTTTTGGTAAGCCCTTTTCTGCAAGCGTCTGAAAAAACGAGCGCGTCTAATTTCGCTCCCTTGGTGACGTGGCAAAGGGATCTCATTATAATATTACCGCCCCTTAATCTGTAAACTTCCACTCACGGAGCAATCATTTTGATTTCTCAAGCGACAACGGTGTACCAGCTCTAATGCCATGGCGAAAGTTTGAGCAAAACATGCTAACTGTTCTGTCTTTGGCTGCACAGAACACTGTTTAGAATCTCAGCCTCAGAGTAGACAACAGAGCAGTGGAATTATTGATTTATTTACTGTATATTGCTGCTGCCACACAGATCTGAAATAAACATGCGATTTATTTCCCAGCTGTTTACCTTCACAGACATAACCGACTGTTTTT
>NW_015641030.1:378794-401922 GCF_001515625.1 Sinocyclocheilus rhinocerous | reverse complement strand
ACAGATGTTTTTAGCAGGTACGAGCTGTAATGGCGCAGCTCTGTTCTGGAAAAGGGGGCGGGGAGCGGCAGCTCATTTGCATTTAAAGAGACAGGCACGAAAAACAGCGTGTTTCTCCTTCCACTCAAAATAGGCATTTTCAAAATGATATAATAAATGATCTGTGGGGTATTTTGAGCTGAAACTTTACAGACACAGTCTGGGGACACCAGAGACTTATATTACATGTTGTAAAAAGGGGCATAATATGTCTCCTTTAAAGCATGCTAACATAATCTATTACACCCAATACACATAATAATGATCTTTGAAAATAGCATCATATGACCCGTTTAAGTTAACTTCTACTTTACTGAACTGTTGTATAAAGCACTTTAAAACGATCACTTAACTGTATTATTTTATTTCATCACAGTATGGTGCATTATCTGAGCTACAGGTAAGCTACATTTCACACAAACTAATCTTCATTGTAATTGCAGTAATCTGTAAGCCAATTTTGCACATTTTTCACAACAAATACTTTGTCTTAATTATGGGAAACCATTGATTTTACTACAGATAAAACTAAAAGTTTCTTTTTTGTTAATTTAACAGTGCAGCGTTGTTGTTTTTGCTACTGTCTTTTGTCATGGGGATTTTTAGGACCTCTAACAAGGGAAAAGTTCCACAATCCTTTGACCTATTCAAGTTACTAAAAGACTAGTGACTGAATCATCTTAAAACGTAAGGCAATTTACCAATTTACGGTGAGAATGAGAATATGAATAATGAGCATGAGAACAATGACAGTATATTTCATTAAAAGATGCGACAAAGGTTACAAGTTGGTGATGAACCCATGAAATAGTCAATGATTATAAATCATAATCAGAGTAATTTTATATAAAAGAACAATATAGTTTACAGTGAAGATCCCACTTACTGGAGACAGAAATGTAGATGGGATTGTATTGGTACATGTAATTCCAATACTTTTTGGATTGTTTTTTTCCATTTCCACCCAGAAGTAGTAATTGTCTGTGTTCATGACATCATAGAAAACAGTGGTACATCCATGTTGACTAAGATTTCCAAGTATCTCTATATGACTGAATCCTTTGATGATGTTCATACTTCCATTAAAAACCACCAACTGGCTGGAGAAAAGCATGGTTCACACTTTAAAATCTTTTGTTTAAATGAAAAGGGTAACACTAAAGCTTTCTTATCTCGTCTTTTTAATTAGAGGGAACTGACTCACTTTCCATATGAACTTGTACTGGTAAGAACAGAAAAACCATGAAAAAAAGACAAACATCTCAGGTGCTGTAGGTACAAACACAAACATGAAAATTTTATTTTCAATCTACAAAGGCACTTCACATGGGTGCCATACTTTTTTTTTTTGATAAGACAGACACTGTAGTTATACATTATCTGCATTATATTTCACGATTAATCGCAACCAAAATAAGTTTTTGTTTACATAATATATGTATGTGTATTCTATATATTTATGTATATTTATATGTATACATTTTATATTCATATAATTTATACTATATATTATATATTTAATATATAAACAAGATTTTTCTTAAATATATACATGCATGTTTGTGTATTTATATATACATAATAAATACACAGTACACAAACATTGTGCACTGTGTATTTAAATGTAAACAAAAACATTTATTTTGGACGCGATTAATCGTTTGACAGCACTAATTTTAATATGAACATTTCTGCATTAGATAAAGTCTGAAATGTGCGCAGAGACAATAAAATGATAGAAAAGCCTCAGCTACAGTGGTACAGTCCATCATTCATTCAGAGTGAAACAAGTCCAGCACGATTTCCTCACAGAACTGTGGATTTCTGTTAACCTGGCTGCTTGTTTTTTAGACAGTCATGATGCAGAGACAGGCCCGGCGCCAGAGGGGGGGCCAGGGGGGCTTTGCCTCCCCACGGACATCCCTGTGCACCCCCTCCGGACCGAGGGGAACAGCCAGACTTTAGTTTCGCGTTCATAATAGTCTAACTCGTAGTGTACCCAGCCAACATTGATATGTGGGCCCCATATGGGTTATACCCGGGCAGCATGGGTTCCGTGTGGGCATGGGCTGAAAATGGGCAATTTATGCGGGTCCCATGTGTGTTTCACAATGTGGGTCCCATATAGGTTTGAACACATGGGACCTTTATGGGATCTATGTGGGCATGGGCTGAAAATGGTCAATTTATGTGGGTCCCATGTGTGTTTCACAATGTGGTTCCCCGTTTGAACATATGGGACCTTTATGGGATCTATGTGGGCAAAAATTATTTCACACTTAAAATACATCCTTATACCTTTAATTTTTTGGTTAATAGTCACTTTTTAACAAAGAATATAGGTTTTATGGATCTGATCAATACTTTTCAAATGAAAATGCATTATTTTCTATTTGCTTTTAGATGGAAAAGCTGCCCATAACTCCTGGTCAAGGATCCATTTTCTTCGTAATAATAGCATAACGAAATAGATTTGGCAAACAATCCAGTGTTATCTGCCCTTCTGTTTTGGAAAGTGTCAAATTATTTTACAATGCATTTTTCGCAGAGGAGAGCAAAGTAGCCAATCACAGACATGTTTGTTGATTTCTACAATGCAATGGACAATCAGATGTGTTTAGGTTGGAATCCACGCACTCACCGCTTTTTGTCCGGTGCCGAGTTCTATCATGCACATAACTTCATTAAAAAAAAAAGTTTCATTGTGTGGTCCCATTCATTGGTTAAAACGGAACTTTGTGAGATGAATGAGTGACAGTTTTTAATAAATTTAAAGGGAGCTCTCTTTCCATGCTGTATACGATAATATATTCAGAATTTAAATAAAACGTGTGTTGTCTATGCTTGACAAGCGGCCACGTACGACACGGAGATAGCCAACTACTACACTATATAGAAAAAGATAATTGCCTAATTTCAGAAGCACAAAGAGATGTGATTCTGCAACCGAGCCTGGTCCAAACTCAGGATTTAGGTACGGAAACGGTTATACATTTTTTGTATTGGCTGCCATGCCAAAACATGCACCTGCTTGTGTTTAATTTAAGTGTTTTTGTGAAAGTATATGCTTTAATAACAAATAATTGTAACATTCTACAATAAGGTTCCATTAGTTAATGTATTAAAGTGTTAGTTAATTATTGTGAAGTGTTACCCAAATAGTGTATTTTGAGCGTTCACTTGAAACTAAGCGCCTATTTAGATACCTTAAAACAAAGAAGTGCTCCATCTAATTCAGACAGCGTTTCTGCAAGCAAACCAAATGAAAACAAAACACACTCTGATATGATTAAATATTTATCTTTATTCAAGATAATATAGAAACAGAAAATAGGGCAATTTAAACATTTTTCTCTCCAGGTTAATTAAAATAATGAAAGCAACTGTTCTCATGTTTTGTTCCTTAATACGAAATGTTTTGACTGTTAATGACACTACAAGCTCTGAACTCCTCTAGCTGAAATAGTTTTCATTTGCCTTTCTTGAATTTGCCTGGCGTAGCACTCGTCTTCTGCTTCTTTTTAGCAGATCCCTTTATTTCAGGCTCCTATAATAAAAAAATTAATAAATACAATTACCTTTCTTTAAACAGATAAACCAATCACTGTTTAATGAAGACATGCACAATTACCATCAAATGAATCATGACTGTATTATTCTTCAGAGTACTTAATTTTCAATATAGTTATACAAGTTAGTTTTAGTAATTACTTCCTCCTACCTTACGCTTAGAGGAAATTGATCCTGTTACAGTAAAGAATGTGTCCAGTCTTCCCTGGGTGCTCCCTTGTCTACTCTTCATGATTTTCTTACAGCCGTTACGGATACGATCCTCACTGGAAACACACAAATTTAACACATATGAAAAACATCCTGCTGCTGTGAGAACCACAAATACAAGAGAACAACTTCCTTTCTATTTGTTCTTTCTCACAGCACAACAGGTTTCCCTCACCTGCTTTCGCCCAAAAAAAAGAAAAAAAAAAAAAAATGCTGGCTTTTAGCTTATATTTATAACCTGCCCACAAATAAACAACTTTCTTGTGCCACTTGTATTGCATGTTCTCTTGAATTTTTTTTAAACGCAGTTGCTTCTTTTGTCTGTGTGTACACAGGTTTAAAATGCACACACTGATAATGGTTAAAAAATACACTTGTTTGCACTGTCCCACATTGGTGCCCTTATTTAAACCCTGTTGTTTGTCTTTTATGGTGGTTTTTGGCAGTATCAGTTGTATGCTTCCCTGCTTTCCCCCAAAAAAAAAAAAAAAAAAAAAAAGATGCTGGCTTTTAGCTTATATTTATAACCTGCCCACAAATAAACGTGCCACATTACAACCTTTGTGTACAAGCCATTTAAGATCCATTTTAATATGGCATCCATCACAAGTTGCTTTAATTATTTAAATATAAAAAATAAATAAATAGTGGTTTGTCCACACATAAGATATATACACACACAAACATTTGTAAACTGATTTGTAAATTAAATTATTTTATTTTAGTCTGACTTTTCTGACATTAGTGGTTTCTAGTTTAAGACTGATTAAGACCAATTAAGATTGATTTAGTTTAAGCAGGTTTTAGAAGCAATCTTTTGGCAGAAACAGGTCTTTGCAGAGATTTGGTTGCTTTGTACCTGAACTGTTTCTCAGCACACATAAACTGAATCAGTGCATCCTCGTCAGGTTCATTCCACTTCAGATCAACAGAGGGGCCATCAATGACCTCAGGCTCCAAGAAGAGACTCCGAGCCTCTTTATATAGCCAGTCCTCTGGAGCTGGGTGCTTCTGCAACAAAAAACAAGAAATTATCACGTTGTAAAGACCATCTAAAAGAGGAGGTAGTGGTTAAAGGCTGCTATAATTATTCGAGCACACAACGTTGTTTAGCCAAGATGCAAAATTAAGTAAGCTGTTTACTGCAATGAGAGAGTTAGGCAGGATTATTTTTTTTTACAAAAAAATAAAATAAAATACAGCTACATATTTAAATTATGCAAGAGACAGTAAAAATTAAGTGCAAAAATAAATATATAATGAAACGAAATTATGGCGGGCAAAAATGTATGGCCAAGAAAATTGTCAATGCACTTGCCATATGGCCAAATTTATTTTCTGACTAAGCAATACACTAACCGCCACTAGAGGGCACAATTATGCAAGTACATTATCTTGGATGTGATCGCAACATTTTGCCAGTAAGTAAATGCCTTTAAAAAGTGTAAATAAACGTACATTTGAGTCAATATTCTCAAGGATCTCTTCAATAGAGCCGTGCTGCTTAATGAGGTCAATGGCCCTCTTGGGTCCAATTCCTTTTATAGTGCCACAGTAGTCACAGCCCAGGAGGATACACAGGTCAATGAACTGAGGAAGTCATTCAAACATCAACCGCAATTAGAAAGAACTGACACTTCTATAATTTATATATTGTAAATATACTTACACATAATATATACAATTATATTTAGATGTACAAAAGATAAGACTGAAATAAAGCTAAGGTCTTACCTGCTGGTGTGTCAGACCCATTTCCAGTAGAATACGACTGAAATGAAATTCTTGGATAGGGAGTTTTCTAGGATGGAACAAAAAAAAACAAACATCCAATTACGTCTGCAAGCCCTCAAATCTCCATGACTATAATATATCCAAATGTCTACATAAACAGATAATTTCAGATATAAAGCCTATCTATACATACTTTGCTTCACTGGCTGTTAGATGCCTCAACAGGACTGTTGTTCCAAATGTCAGACCGTCCATATCTTCTGTCGCTGTGGCATAAACCTTCCCTGATTTCACCAGAGCAGCACAGCTCGCCTCTGCCTCACATGGAGCCTTAACATGCAAGGTATACAATCTTGCTTACATCCATAATAAAAGATAATTCTGTGCAGTTTGCTGTCAGTGACTGTGGCGGTACCTCAACGTAAGGGACTCCCATTAGAGTAAGTAACCTCTTGCATTCCTCATTGTGCTGTTTGGTAACCTTCACTAGTCTCTTACTGAACTTGTCAATGTTCTCCTGTTCACCTGGGAGAAATCTTAGAATTAGGATTCATGTTAAATAATTTTTTTTTTTAAAAAAGCATGTCGTCTTGAAAGTGTCTGTACCTGCTTCTTGTGCCTGAGCTAGAAGTTTCTCAGCCTCTGCTCGTCTCTCGCCTCTCTTCTCCAGCTGTAGGGGTTAAAATAAAAAGATCTCTTAATATAGACAGCAGAAAATGTTTTTACAGAAAAAGACCATCTGTTAGTTAACCAAGTTACTTTACCATACATGTTAAAAATCTTAAATGTTTACACTGCATTATATGCCTCTATACTGTAAATATAAGTAAATGTAACTAATTTACAGAGAAAAACTGTAAAAGGACATTCCCATAAATTCCTGAATGACACTGCATACAATTATATTTTATACAGTCACCATCTGAAGTAAATCAAAAAAAGTTCAAAGTTGTCCTAAAACAAGAACGCATTTTGGTTTTAGGTTGTAGGACAACTTTGATGAAAGGTTTTGATCCACTTCAAATGTTGACTAGTGTAAATAATAGTTTCCTCTTATTATTGTTATCTCTAACGTTCAGTAAGACTTTTGTTTCATTTGTCTTTTAGTTAATGTGTATTGTATTATTTTAGTGTTACTGTCTCACCGGGATATACAAGGTCATGTTTTATGGACAGGCCACTTATGACAAACTCATTCATCATGTGGCTTTCTATAATACTGGTGTTTATAATTACAGTTTAGAGTAAAAAGCAGATTTTGGTAGTTGAAGTAGTTTGGTATATTAACATTACATCAGTAAATAAAATATACGGTTATAAGTTGCAAAGTATACAAGCACCAATATGCCACCCTTCAATATCGGAAACACTGCCTCAATATTTTGACAGTGAATTTTTGGCACAGCTGCATTTTTTTTCTTTTCTTTTTTAGCTGTAAATGCAAAATGACATCCACTTAAGTTGTGATTTAAGGAATGCTGTTTCCAGGTCCGAGTCACTGCTTATTTCAACGGACAATATTCCATTAGAGTGACTGTTTCTGACACACCTCTCCTGACTTCAGCTGAGGTGGCTTCCCATCAAACACATAAACTGGCTTGACGCCACTCTCCAGCATTCGAATGGTCCTGTAGAACATTCCCATGAGGTGGCTGGGGAGACACAGCGGTTGTGCGAATAGTATGACCATGCAAATGTAATCTGGCACATGGTTAGAAAATCAAAGTATACACTTTGAACTCAATTAGCTTGTCACGTTTCCATGCAGACTTGCACAAATGATAGTAGACAACTCTACATACCTAGTGGTCTCTCCATCTTCATTCTGCAACACATTACCGTCCTGTCTAACCGCGATTAAAAACTGGTAGATGCACATGGACGCATCAATAGCAATTTTCCTGCCTGTATGCATGTAAAATACATAAATAAAATGATGCAAACACTCACATATGCTACATTTGAGTTTCCCTGGTACAATCATCCAAGAAAGAATGTTTAAATAATAGGAGGCCTCACCAAAGTAGTTTTTGATGTCTTGCTCCTTGATAGCTGAAGGCGCGTGATCTGCAATGAGCTTTGCAAGTCCATGAATTCCCATTGTGATAAACTATGTAATTATCAGAAATCTGAAAGAATTCAAATCCATAGAAATTAAAGTATTAAATGCAACAAGTAAGTTTTGACACGGTTAATAGTAAATTAGAAAGAAAAAACAAGGAGCAGCTCATACATCAGTGTGAATAGTAAAGAATGAAGAAAACAACAAGCATCCAAAACAAAATTTAAAAACCCTCACGCGTGTTATAAAGCGGTTTACACACTGTAAAACGTAAAAACAAAAGAAAACTTACCAATAAAATGTGTTTCAGCTCCTTGCTTTTCAGTCATAGACACAAGCACAACCGCGCCAGAAATTGTCGTCAATTTCGCGCGAAATCTTATACAGGCATAAATAGTCGAATTCCTGTGGTAGACGATGGAATCGATTTCTCAAAATTGTCTAGTTCAGCCTTCGCAAGGGAGAACAACAGAACGTGCATCTCGATCGATTAGTCAGGACTGGCAAGACATCAATGAGAGCGAAGAAATTTCCCGGTAACGATGATCACCTCTTAAAATGCACGATAAACGTTTTATCTCATTGAAATCACACTTACAGCTGTGGATTAATGATGCAGAGACTTGTCGCAGCAGGAGCAGGTGTAGCGTTGTAGCCCCGCCCACCCCGGAAGATCCCAAGAAGGGTGTTTTTATTTTTTAAGGTGACGTGGATTCGCTGTGCGCCACTGCTGGTCTCGACCTTTCGGCTGTTTCGTGGCCTAAAAGCAAAGATCGGATGTCTTCTAACCCTAGCAATGTCCGGATATGATATTACACATACGGGAGCGCTGTTGACTGGATTTTGAAAAGAAAGAAGCGATTCTGAGGAATCCGAGGAAGCATCTGAAACAGGTCTGTTGCATTTCTCTGATGCGGAAGTATTTCAAGCATCTTAGAAGGCGAAGATGATTTCTAGTGCTTTTAAATCAGAGTGCAGACTGATTGATTTGTATCTCATTTGTTTATGTCTGAAAGATACTAACTATATCTGTTTGGTTAACCTCTCAAAACCGATTTGAATTAAGCTGAAGACGTTGACGAGGTGGTTCTATTTTTTGCACTCAACAAAATCTGATTTCAGTAGCACTTTATTTTACAGTGTACTACTTTCTCTAGTAATGTCGGTTAATTATGCATAATTACAGGCAACTAAACCAAACCCCAACACTATAATAAGTATATGTTGTTAATTTATTTAACTCCGTGCTTATTTATGCAATTACATTGCAAAAAAATCACTCTAATATTAAGTGTAACCCTGATTTAACGCTATGATTTTTGTTTTACATTATTGTTCATTTATTCACTTGTATGTTCTACTTGTAATAATTATGTACTTGTATCAGTGAAGTCTTATATGTACTTGATCTTTTATGTGCTTATGAACTTTTTCGTTTTTTTACAATATTAAAATGTATATAAATAAAATTGTATTTTCGCTTAAAGGGATTGTTATTCTCAAAATTAAATTATGATATTTTTTTACCCACACATTTTCCAACACGTTTGAATTTTATAACTACAATATTTAATCTAGTCATTACATGATTTATGTGAGTAAAAAAAGGCATAATAATATAATTAGCCATTTAAAATAGTGTTAACATATGACAAGTCTTAACATGTAGTATATGCATGATACTTTTCAAGATTCATGTTTACATGAATTCTAAAAATGTAAATGATTACATTTATATAAATGACTAAGAAAGATTCATCCCAAAATGAAATATCATGATTGTGTTTTTGTTAATATTTCATGTAGTCTCTAAATTCAGTCAAGTAAAAATAATAGAAGTCATTAAAATAGTTCTAAATGGAGTCTAGCATGTCAGACTGCAGGGCTTGTCATCCACTTAAAGTAACTTTGTGAATGTTTTTTGTTGTTTGCATAGATGCTTACCCCTTTTACATTCTTGATTTGCCCACTGACAGGTGTTGTCATGACAGCAAGACTGGAATTTTCAGGCCCGTGTGTCGCTGGTCGATCCATGAGGCTCTGTGTGCTGGTCCTGTGCTTGCTGCCTCACTTTGGCTGGGCACTCAGTTACAAGCAAGGCGATCCGGTGATCCTGTACGTTAACAAAGTTGGTCCATATCATAACCCCCAGGAAACCTACCACTATTACACCCTGCCAGTCTGTAGACCTAAAGAGGTGAGTGTGCACTGCACTATTCAGTGTTGTCTGGATCTTTTAGTGTGCTTGCTTTATGACCCTATGGTGCAATACAAATTGTTATGATTAACTATTAGATTGACATGTTTGCAGGTCCGTCATAAAGCCTTGAGTCTGGGAGAGGTGTTGGATGGAGACCGCATGGCTGAATCACTTTACAACATCCACTTCAAGGAAAACACTGAGAGACAGACGCTATGCAAGCTCACTCTCTCCGAGAAAGAGGTAGCAATGCAATCCTATTTGCAACAATTTGCAAAATGCGACCTTGTTTCATCAAAGATGTTTGGGATTTGATTTTGCTCATGTGTACGTTATAGTCTGTTTATTTGTGCAGCTGGAATGGGAAATGATGAGAAAAATGAACTGTTTGCATTTATGGCAGGGATTCTCCATCCTGCTCCAGCTCTAACCAAACATGGTTGAACCAGCTAGTCAAGGTTTTCAGGTTCATTTGAGAATGATAGTAAACGGTGTGTTAAAGGGTTGGATCTAAACCCTGTAGGAAGCCAGATCTCCTCGGGCAGGATTTAGCACATTTTCATGTCGTGAAAGAGGAAACGGCAGAGACTTAGGGGAATGGAATTCTTTCAGATGTCTCTTTTTTTGAAACTACAGGTGGATCAGTTGCGAGAGGCAATCGAGGAGCTGTATTACTTCGAGTTTGTCCTAGATGACATTCCCATCTGGGGTTTCGTGGGATACATGGAAGAGAGTGGATTCCTGCCTCACAGCCACAAGGTCTTTTTCTATGTTTCTGTCAGTCTCACAAAAAGTGCTTGGCACAAATATAAATGTATGTAATTCATTACATTAGAGAAGAATATTTACATTTAGTCATTTAGCAGACGCTTTTATCCAAAGCGACTTACAAATGAGGACAATTGAATCAATCAAAACCAACAAAAGAGCAACAATAGTGCTGTGACAAGTCACGGTTAGTCAATATATCAAAACAAGTGGTGTTTTACTAAAAACGTTGTTAGTTTTAAAATATTACTACTGTTCAAAAGTTTGGTGTCAGTAAGATTTTTTTCATTTTGAAAGAAATTATAACTTTTATTCAGCAAGGATGCATTAAATTGATGAAAAGTGTCAGTAAAGGCATTAATAATGTTACAAAAATGCTCAATATCAAATAAATTCTGCTCTTTTGAAATTTCTGTTCATTAAAGAATCATTATGAAAAATGTATCACCGTTTCCACAGACATATTAAGCAGCACAGCTGTTTTCAATATTGATAATAATAAATGTTTTCTCAAGCAGCAAATCAGCTTATCAGAATGATTTCTGAAGGATCATGTGACACTGAAGACTGGAGTAATGGCTGATGAAAATTCAGCTTTGCATTACAGGAATAAACATTTCAAGTAAAAATAAATTAAAATAGAAAGCAGTTATTATAAATTGTAATAATATTTCACAATATTACTGTTTTACTGTATATTAGAGTTTATAAAATATTAAATATGTACATTAATTGTCCAATAACTTTTTGGGGCTGCTGTGTACTGTTTTGATATTTGCTAATTTATTGAATAAAGCATCCTGATTCTTGAAACTTTTATTAGGTTTCTTTGTACTATTAATTATTTATTAGAATTATTATTTCTTATTTTCTTATTTTATATAGTTTTTATTATTTTTATTTCAGTTTTAGAGTTCGTTATTTTAGTACATCAAGTTAAACTAAATGAAAATGAAAAATATTTCCTTGGGAACTAGCTAAATTGCGCTAAGTTTTCAGGGTTTTTTAATATTTTATTTTATTTTATTTTATTTCAAGTAACAAAAAATGTTTTTTTATGGTTTTAGTTTTAGTTAACTATAATAACCCTGATTTATTCACTTTTTTTTGTACAACAGGTGGGGTTGTGGACACACTTGGACTTCAATATAGAGTACAACGGCGACTCTGTGATCTTCGCCAATGTGTCTGTGAAAGACGTGAAGCCGGAGCCATTAGAGGAAGGCGGGGGAGGGGCAGGCCATGGTGTCAGCAGTGGTGGTCTGACGGTCACTCACACCTACAGCGTGCGCTGGTTTGAGAGTACTTTGCCCCATTCACGCAGGGCGGAGCGCCTTAGAGACTATTCCTTCTTTCCTAAGACTCTGGAGATCCACTGGCTGTCCATCATCAACTCACTAGTGCTGGTGGTGCTGCTGCTGGGCTTCGTCATCATCATCCTCATGAGGGTGCTGAAGAATGACTTCGCCAGGTGAGGGTGTATCTGACGTCACGTTTTTGATAGTAATTTAGTTTCCAAACAGATCACTTGAACACATGGGTATTTACAATTTGTTATTTTGCTTGGCAGCCATAAACTGCGTACAGTTAAAGGAACACGCCACTATTTTTGAAAATAGGCTCATTTTCCAAATGAAATTACTCAGCGCCTGAAAATAGGCTAACTTCTGTCAACATAACCAACGTGACCACCTGCTTGCACAGGGAGCGTGCTGGGGACTATTTTCAGGTGCTGCGTAATATCATTGCGCCTGCTGCACCCGGAATGAGAGTATAGTTCCTAGCCATATCAGTCTAGAAAATCGCAACTTTTCATTTTCCGTCGGTCTTAGTACACGATGTAACTACAGAAGAGTCCAGTTTTAAATAGGAAAAATATAGAAACTCTTTGGTCTTTTTTGAGCGAGATGCTAACGGTCTAATCAGATTCAATGATCTATGCTAAGCTACAGCTAAAAGTGCTCCCGCCAGCCCCGGAGATCGGCTGAATAGATTCGAAAACGGTAAAACTCAACTGTTTAACTCAAGGGGAGTTGGAAAATGAGCCTATTTTCAAAAATAGTGGAGTGTTCCTTTCAGGCCGTTCACACCAAATGCAATAACTATAATGATAACAATACATTTTTAATTAATGTTGTAATATGAGAATAGGGATGTCCACATCACAGCTGTAATGATAATGATGAAATAGGAATCACTTTCAGAACAGTTGTCCAGCTGGTGAACAATAAAAACATTGGCAGATAAACAGGATCTACTCAGCACACAGCTGCTTGTTTGTGTGGGTGGGTGCTAATATACTTATTGTTATATTTATCTTTATAGTTATTGTTCTTTGTGGGTATGGGCCTTTAGACTAGTTAACTCTTTTGGCAAAATAATCATTTATTGCGATTTATTAATATTAATAAATGTAATTAATTATTATTGAACATTTGTATCTTTTATCATATTGCTGTCATCGTCATTTTATAAAAGTTTCAATTAAGAATCCGTTAAAAGTGGAACTGATGGCTGATCATGTACTCTATTTGTTTACATTGTGAATACAAATTGCGCTTAATTAAACTAATTTATATTGAGTCACTTCTTACTTAAATGTTACATGTATATTACACATTCAATTAGCAGCACATTAGATGCACCAGGGAGCTCACGTTGAAGTGTTTCTGTTGTTCCCTGAGCAACATGTGCACACAAACAAATTCCCAGGAGATTGCGACTCCATCTAATGAGGTTGAGTTAAGTCTTGAGTGTGTTGAATTACATTTGAGTAAATTCTCAAGCAGTTTCTCTAGAACACCACCATTCAAAAGTTGGATTTTTAAAATTATTTTTGAAAGAAGTCTCTTATGCTCACAATGGCTGCATTTATTTGATTACAAATACAGTGAACAGTAATTTTGTGAAATATTATTCTAATTTAAAATAACTTTACTATTTGAAGATTCTTACAGTGTAATTTCTACAGTATTTGTGATGGAAAAGCTCAATTTTTAGCAGCCATTATTCCAGTCACCAGTGTCATATATCATATGACATGTCATGTTATATGATTTTCGGAAATCATTCTAATATGATGATTTGGTGGTCAAGAAACATTTCCTTGTCTACTTATTTATATTGTTATATTATTATCATCAAAAGTATTAATTTCTTTTTGAAAAATCTTACTGACCCCAAACTTTTGAACTGTTGTGTAACTGTTGCCTTTAATTGTTTCTATGTTAATTTATTATCATAGTAAGTCAGGAGAAAGCAATGAAATAGACAGTATTTTATATTTATTTTTTTTACAATAAATTATCCATATAGGGGAAGAGGAGGGATCAGCACCTATTACCCAGAGATCATTAATGAACAACGGTCTGATTAAACACTGTCACTATATGTGTGTACAGGTATAATGTGGAGGAAGATGGCGGCTGTGACGACCTGGATCAGGGGGATAACGGATGGAAAATCATCCACACGGATGTCTTTCGCTTCCCACTGTATAAGAGCCTCTTGTGTGCCGTACTAGGGGTCGGGGCGCAGTTTCTGACTCTGGCCACTGGTATGACACACTACATTATAGAAATATAAAACACCTTTTGACATGTAAGAGGTCATAAAAACATCCTGTAAGTTTTAGAAGTCAAAACTCTCTCATTAGTTGTTAGTTGATATGTACTGAGTATTTATGCATTTATTCATCAGCGTCCATCTGTGAAGGATGTAGGCTGTCAAACATTCACAACTGTTAGCCAATCATAGCGTTTACTTCCGAGTCTACAATCCGCCACGCCTATTCAAACAGAGCGTTCAGAAAAGGGGGCCAAAACAGGACAGAAAATAGCCTATTCTAAATTATTGTGTTTTTTTTTTTTCAACTTTATAAGCGGACCTCAGAGATCAGTACAAAATAATAAAAAAGGACATTCATGACCACTTTAATAATAAAATAATATTTTATGTTTTATTTTATGTTGTTTTCTCTGTCACTACTTTTCTGTTATTTGTGACCCTGGACCACAAAACCAGTCATAAGGGTCAATTTTTTGAAATTGAGATTTCTACATCATCTGAAATCTGAATAAATAAGCTTTCCATTGATGTATGGTTTGTTAGGATAGGACGATATTTGGCCGAGAGACAACTATTTGAAAATCTGGAATCTGAGGGTGCAAAAAAAGGTGTCCAAATGAAGTCCTTAGCAACGCATATTACTAATCAAAAATTAAGTTTTGATATATGTACGGTAGGAAATTTACAAAATATCTTCATAGAACATGATCTTTACTTAATATCCTAATGATTCTTGGCATAAAAGAAAAATCAATAATTTTGACCCATACAATATATTGTTGGCTATTGCTACTTAAGACTGGTTTTGTGGTCCATGGTCACATTTGTTTAGATGATTTTGCAATATTTTGTCTAAAAAAATTGTAGTGCTTAAATATTTGAACTGAGTGGGGGAAGCAGTTGAGAATTGGGATGAAAATGAGAAGAGAGTTGCAGATAGGAAGAATATGACCTTCAGGTAACACACTAATTTCTGGATCCTCTTTCCTGGTTTCTTTAGGAATCATTGTCATGGCTCTGCTGGGGATGTTTAATGTCCATCGTCATGGTGCCATAAACTCGGCAGCGATTGTATTGTACGCTCTGACCAGCTGTGTGTCCGGTTACTGTTCCTGCAGCTTCTACACACAGATTCAGGGCCAGCGCTGGGTCTGGAATATTATCCTCACCTCTGCGCTCTTCTCTGGTGAGACACAACACTCTTCTGCATCTGCTACTCACAGTGCAATGTGCTGCTCAGTATGATTTTTTTCATTTCCGGTGTATTTTAATTTTAAAGGTTAATCTCTTACCTGACTCATTGTACATACTGTACAGCATGCTAGTATTGTATTCCAAATATAGCCGGTCATAATTACAATGCTTTCATAAGCAGAAGTAACTGACATTTCGCCCACTAACTGCTGCTCTCTTTGTTTTTCTCGTTTCTATCTCTCTCTCTGATGCGTTTAGCCCCTCTCTTTTTCACCTGGAGTGTGGTGAACTCTGTTCACTGGTGGAGTGGATCGACTCAGGCCCTGCCTGCCACCACCGTGCTTCTGCTGCTTGGTGCCTGGGTGCTGGTGGGTTTCCCTCTCACCGTTATTGGTGGAATTGTTGGAAAGAACAGAGCAGGCAACTTCCAGGCCCCGTGTCGCACACGTAACATAGCTCGCCAGATCCCCCAGCAGCCCTGGTACAAACACACGGCCGTGCACATGGCCATCGGAGGCTTCCTGCCTTTCAGGTAAGAGCTGTGAATCTCTGCAGAAGGTTTCCAGACAATGGAATCTTTTCTTTAAAGGGGTGGTTGATTGTGATTTCTTTCTTTTAAAGTTAGTTAGAGGAACTAACTGTTTATGTTGCCGTTTGAGCATAAACAATATCTGCAAAGTTACGACGCTGAAAGTTCAATGCAAACGGAGATATCGTCTTTTAAAATTCTGGCAGTTTAGTGCCTACAAAAACAGCTCGTAGGGACTACAACGAGTTACTTCCTGGGTTTGTGACATCACAAATCCAGACATTTACATAAACCCCGCCCCCGGGAACATGCAATGAAGGGGGCAAGTGCTGTTTTTTTAGAGAAGAGGAAGAGTTGTTGCCATGCCGTCAAAGCTAGGGATGCACGGAAAAAATCTATTCATATGAATTGCGATTCTGTCTTCTAACGATTCTAATGGATTCACAAGTTTCAAAATTAATGTTCTAAAGCAGCGGTTCTTAAACCTGTTCCTCGCACCCCCTGCTCTGCATCTCTTTCTGCCTCTCTCTCTCTCTCTCTCTCTAAAACCAATTATACACTTTGTGTATGGACAGACAGATATTTTTCACAAAGCTACGAGAAGCGTTAAACAGCGTGCTGTATTAAAGCTTTAATCAGGATAAAACCATATATATTGAAAGCTAACATAAGCAGTAGCATTTACAAATAACAGCATATCTAAAAGTATGAGACAACAACAAACAACAAACATACCATTAAGAGCCGTGTGCTTGCACAGGTTCTGCACGATCCTCTTCCTGGGTTTGTGACATCACAAATCCAGACATTTACATAAACCCCGCCCCCGGGAACATGCAATGAAGGGGGCAAGTGCTGTTTTTTTAGAGAAGAGGAAGAGTTGTTGCCATGCCGTCAAAGCTAGGGATGCACGGAAAAAATCTATTCATATGAATTGCGATTCTGTCTTCTAACGATTCTAATGGATTCACAAGTTTCAAAATTAATGTTCTAAAGCAGCGGTTCTTAAACCTGTTCCTCGCACCCCCTGCTCTGCATCTCTTTCTGCCTCTCTCTCTCTCTCTCTCTCTAAAACCAATTATACACTTTGTGTATGGACAGACAGATATTTTTCACAAAGCTACGAGAAGCGTTAAACAGCGTGCTGTATTAAAGCTTTAATCAGGATAAAACCATATATATTGAAAGCTAACATAAGCAGTAGCATTTACAAATAACAGCATATCTAAAAGTATGAGACAACAACAAACAACAGACATACCATTAAGAGCCGTGTGCTTGCACAGGTTCTGCACGATCCTCTTCACAAATATTCTCTGCGTATCAATCGGGCTCAAATTGATAAGCAATATTGATGACGCCATTGTTTACAATACAACTGGAGGGCAACCTGAGGTGAGGACGGGACGTTTAGGCGTGCACTAGAGGTGGTTTAGCCAATCACAACACACTGAGCCAGCTAACCAATCTGAGTCGATTGCGTATCTCTGAGGGAGGGGCTTCATAAAAACAGGAACTCATCAGAGCGTTCAAAGGAGAAGGGACAGAGCGGTGTAGAATAAAGGTAAATTATGTGATGATGCATTTTTTTAAAAAGCGAAGCATTAACACATGTTAGACTGCACCCCATAAACACAATCAAGCCAAGAAAAAAACAGTCAACCACCCCTTTAATAATTCGGTCCAAAAAAATCTGCCAAATAAATCTCTCTTAATGTGTGCGTGTGTGTGTGTGCACTTGTACAGCTATCTTTGTGAGGGCTGGTTTGAGTTTTAGACCGTCGGAGTGAGGACAAATTTGTAAAGTGAGGACATTTTGGCCAGTCCTCACTCTCTGAGACCCCTTTAAAGGCCTGTTTGAGGGTCAAGACTTCGTTTTAGGGGTCCGGTTATAATTAGGTAAAGGTTAGGTTTAGGGTAAGGGTTTGGGTGAGGCACTTCTGATGGGTAGGTTAAGGGTTAGAAGCTAGAGATTGCATTGTGTCAATGTATGTCCTCACAAAGATAGCTATACAGAGTTTTATATATATGTACACACACACACACACACACATATATATATAATAGAATATTCATATATAATACATATTTTTAACAAATATTTTTTAAAACGTATGTATTATATATTAAATATTATGTTAATATTAATATATTGTATAATTAATAAAATAATTATATATTGTACGTTTTTTAAAACATGCAAGTAAAAATATAATAATATTTCAAATTTTTCATATATAATTCTATATTTAATATAAATAATAAATATTTCAACATATTACATGAGAAAACATTTTTGTACAAATTGTGCGAGACTTACAATAATATAATATGTTGATAAATGTGTGAGTGTATTATATTATATTAGTCCCACACAGCATGCCTCTGTTGTATGCTGTTATATATAATATAATGTTTAAAAATATTTTTATAAATAATAGAATACAGTCAAACCAAAATTTATTCAGACACCTTCAACATTTTTCACATTATCACAGTTTCTTCGCTATAGTTTAGAAAATAGTAATAAAATATGACAAGAACTGAGTTAAACCGTGTCAGAACAAATTCATCTTGATAATGTCAGATAACTTTGATAGAAAGGTATGTAATGGATTACAATCAACCAAAAATTATTCAGCTGTTAAATTTAAGAACACAATTAAAAAATACCAATTTAGGTCAACCAATTACCAAGCAATGCTTAATTTAGTTCAGTCTGTGGTGTAAAAAGGTCGTATTAGCAATTAAAGAAGAAAAACACTTAAGCAAAATATGGTCAGGTCAAAGTGTCTGAATAATTTTCAATCCCAAATTTTTTTATCAATTTTACTGGTAGTCCACTGTATGAAGAATTTTTTGGTATAATATGTCACAGTTTACTTTATTTTGATATCCACTTACATAAATATGAACTATAGTGTCCTGCACCCACTAGTAAAATAAAAAATTTTTTTATCTTGTCTGAATAATTTTTGGTTTGACTATATATAAAAATAAATACATTTTAAGATAAGTTTTATTAATTTTTTTATATTATATTACTCACTCTTCCTTTCACATACATTTTTTCTGCTCGACTTTGCAGTGCCATCTCAGTAGAACTGTACTACATCTTTGCCACCGCGTGGGGTCGTGAACACTACACACTCTACGGCATTCTGTTGTGCGTCTTTGCCATCCTGCTCTCGGTGGGCGCCTGCATCTCTGTGGCCCTCACCTACTTCCTGCTCTCAGGCGAGGACTACCGCTGGTGGTGGAGAAGTGTTCTGAGCACCGGCTCCACTGGCATCTTTATATTTGTTTACTCACTCTTCTACTACCACAATCGCTCCAACATGAGCGGCCTTGTACAGAGCGTCGAATTCTTCGGATATTCCTTGCTCACTGCGTTTGTTTTCTCGCTCATGCTGGGAACGGTCTCCTTCTGGGCTTCTCTGGCTTTTATTCGTTACATCTACCGTAGCCTTAAGATGGACTGAGTTTGTTTCCTCTCAAGTTTCCTCACATGGGGAAGAGACTCGTGGACCAGGTCCTCATGGAGCCCTGCATGAGCAGGTTTTGTGTTGCTGAAGTATATTAAACTATCAAAACTGTTGATGCCAATCTTAAAAGGAATAGGGAACAGACAATGTGACTGACTAAAGACTAATTTAATATTTTATTTTGCTCACCAACACCCTGATACTTAATTCACATAGATATATATATAGTTGCTAGATTATATGCACATCAAATACAGACGTATTTGAGAGTCATTTTGGATCGTTTGTGCTGAATGGAACAGATTTTCATACTTCAAATGTTGCTTACCAAGTATCCAAGACTTGAAAGTTTTGTTTTGGATTTTGTTTATGTAGTGAATATGACTAAAATGATTCAATGTCAGTTTCAAAACATAAGGGGAACGAATCAGAGGCCTTCATGCTTATCTATGTTTCATAAGACCATTGAGGAGATGAAGCACTTATATGTACTGTAGGTGGGTTTACTTGATGATTAAAGGTGGATGTTGGTTATATGGAAGGATATTATAATCTTTGAGGTAAAGAGATGTGTCATATTGTTTTCAGAGGGTGCAGTATACACATTTTGACCAAAAGAGTCGTTTTGGAAGGAAGGTTTAACACGAGCAAGCTGAAGAAATGAAGAATTGATTATGGAAGCAATACCATGCTCTAAAGTCGCCATCAACTGTGATCTGTTGCAATGTAAATATACTGTTTTCAGTAAAGTCACTTTTATTACGGTAAGAGAAATAAATGTGGGTAAAATGCAACAATGGTCTATTGAAAATAATACGTGTAAATTGATTTCAAGCTCACTCTCAGAAATGACTTGCCCCTTTGACGTACGTTCTTACATACTTTTGTTAAAAAGTTTAATGTTTTTGAAAGAAGTCTCTTTAACCAAGGCTCTATTTATTTGATCAAAAATACAGTAGAAAGTAACAAGTACCCACTATGATGTCAATATAACATTGAGCAATATAACCGATCACAGACATATGTTTAATTTCTTGAACGCAATGGCCAGTCAGAGGCATTTAAGTTAGTATCCACTCAACAATCGAAACACCAGAGATTTTTTATTACTGAGTTTTGTACGCTCATGAATCCTCTCATTAATTGTAACAGTGTAGTCACGATGTACAGAAGAAATTCAACATGTAGTGTAGACAACTTCGTTGTCAGATTGCCATGAATTAAAGTGTCAGTCAGCTTTTTAGTCATTATGAATGGAGCACTCTTTGCAAGCATTCTTGGCTATATATAATCAAAGAATTTCAAAAAGTTTTGTTCTTCATGCTGCTAAGAGGGCCAACGGCCACATACACGTTGCAATGTTTTGAGAGTGACATCCGCTAATTGTGGGATTCACCCCCAAAATTGCAATCTATGGAACAAAAATATCCCTGCGTTCCATTCGGAAAGGCTCATCCCTATGCCTTAATCCATTCAAAGGGTTTACCCTCCGGAGTGACAGCTTTGAAGGGTGTAGGGGTCCAAACTGTTCCTTGAAGTGCCCTTCTGCATCATCATGGAGGCGCCATCATCCTGGAAAGAATCAGTGCAAAGAATCATTGGGGGCCAAAATGTCCAACAGTTGTACCGTTCGAAATCCTTGATTCCGAAGGCCCCTTTGAAGTGGCCAGTTTTAAGCACTTTGGTTTGGACCCCACCCATGTAAACAAATTGGACACAATCCCAAAAAATAAAAATACACTGCAAATAATTTACTTCCCAAAAATATTTTCCATCATATGTAGTTCTTATCTCGGTGTTGCACGTTAAAGTGTTTGTTTTTCCTAAGTTGCTTTTAGTTAGTTATTTGATACTATAAAAACGCGGTGTGGGTGCTTGCAATTGAGTCAGTGGGAGTTTGGGTGGGATTTTGATACCGCAGGTCCAGCTCATGATCAGTACTGCACAGACTCTGACTCCAAATTACCTCATCGGCACAAAATGACAGTGGCCATATCTGGGATATTTTAGCTTCACTTTTCTATAACGAAATGAATTGAAGACGTGTTGCCATCTTCAGTCTGTGTGTCAAACTAGATTAAGGCTAGAGCACCTCACTAACTTCAAAAGCAACTTCTGTTTTGATTCTGGAACCGGGCCTGCAAATGCCATAGAATTCACTATAGAACAAAAATTAAATGTTTAGTTTTAAATGTGGTAAATCTAAATTAACACAAAGAAAAGAAAAACCGTTATGAATAGCATACTATAAATTAGCGGGCCATCACGGGCTTGCATGTAGCTAGCAGGGCTGGGGAACTCATAGTGCGTCACAGCTGGGGGCACAGGCCAGTTTCCCGGGGGTCTTGCGGTGGCCTGGGTAGGAGAGCGTGGCTGTGGGTAGCTGGAGTAGAAGGGCGTTTGTGGAGGAGGACTCTTGAACACAGGCTCTCTCACCTGAGGGTTACTGTAGGGGTCTTGGGTTGCTCGAGGGATTTCAGTCTGAAACTAAGAGATGGGGTGTTAGAATATGCTTTTAAAAATTTATTATTATTTTTTTTTTATATAAACGCACACACACCACAACCAAACATGGGTCATTTGTATCATCATGCCTTTAAGACATTAACCAAACTACTGAAATGCCTCCTTTGTCGATGATAACTTGCTCTATGTCCACATTGATCAGTTCTGCTACCATCAAAACAGAACAAGCAACAACGTAGACATTTAAAACCAGTATGACTTGTGCTACAAAAATTGCAATTGGGGGGGGGTTAAAATTAGTTCAATTTATTTTAATCGCTACTTAACAATTACGGTTCATTAACCGGAATAGAAATATTCATGGTTTACCTGAAAAAAATAAAAATAAACATGTTACACACATATGCCAAGTTAAATGCATAAACAAAAATGGAAGCTTAGAGGTCAAGCTTAAAATATTAAAATATTATTATTTTTTAAATTTTACACAGTAGTATTAATATTTAGTCTAAATTTTGACTAATTTATCCCAGTGATGGCATAGCTGAATTTAGCAGTCTTTAGTGTCACATGATCCTTAATCATTTTAATATGCTGATTTGGTGTTCAAACATATCAATGTTGAAAAAGCAATCTATATTAAATAAGCACAATTAATGCATTTATTTTTAATTCATTAACAATAAATAAACTCAAATATGCAGCATTACAGGTTTACCATATTTGAAGCACTTTTATTGTAATCATGACTTGTGAAAAGCCCAAATTAAGTAGATCAATTAAAATTTCACAAACTAGAGGTCTACACGGAGGACCCGAGACCCGACCCGGGATCTGAGTCTGGCAGAACATAACTACCCAGTGGCTGCGCTTCAACAAGCTTATCGCCATCTGAGAGATCTTCCTCTTCCCCCGTTGACAGAGTCAAACCACTACTTCTCATTGGTTCTGGCATGCCGCACCTCTTAATGCCGATACAGCCTGTATGCCGAGGCCCAGACAGAGGTCCAATAGCCATCAGAACACAGCTGGGATGGTCTCTTTAAGGTCCCATGTAGAGGTCAACACGGAGGACCCGAGACCCAAGGTCCGGGTCGGGTCCCAATCTATTACTTCGGGTCCCAGGTCTGTTTAACATTGTGTGTAATACCAGAGTCGATCAGACTCGGAGAACACCCGGCCGTTATCAGAGTCAGTCAGCGCTGTGCGCGTGTCGTTTTGTAACTTTCAACTTGTAAAATTCGGATGAGAAAAGTGCGAGTCAGTAATTTGAAATAAGGTGGGGGAAAAAAAAAAAAACCACG
>NW_015641030.1:364083-378278 GCF_001515625.1 Sinocyclocheilus rhinocerous | reverse complement strand
GAAAAAAAAACAAAAAAACACGAGCGACGTCATCAGAAGCAGGGTGGGCGGAGTTAATGCATACGCACGGTGGTAATGGATACCTTCATGAGTGATGTGAGAGCACAGAGATGATAGCAAATAAGTAAAGCTAACGTCAGCAGCCATGGCACTGGACGAGCAATCGTTATTATAATCCAAATGGGCAAACAGTCTAGATTATTATGCAAATTGACTCGAGATACAAAAACGGCAAAAGTCGCATTTGTCATCCGTCACCGTGACCGCAAATGGACTTTTGAAACTGGAATAATGAGTGGATTACGCATTTCAATTGGCAAGAGAGGAATAGCGGTGATGGATGGAACTTTCTTGGCAAGGAGGATTGTGTGCATCACAGTCAGGTACAAGGGAGAAGGCTTCTTACATTAGGTAAGACAAAAAGTTTAATTTTCGCAACTTGTTTATCGACTTGTTAATAGCAATTTGCTGTGGAATGTGCCGATCGGGTCCGTGTTTTCCCGGCCGGGTTCGGGTCCATCTTTCAAATAATTGACGGTCCGCGTCGGTTCCGGGTAGTACATTTTTGACATTTCTCGGTTCTGCACGGGCCCGGGTCCAACTTTCAAAATAGACGGGTCGGTTCAGTGTAGCACATTTACAGGTCTCTTCGGGTATGAATTTTTGGACCCGTGAAGACCTCTAATCTAAACTATGAAACATGCTGTCGCCATTCAGAATAAATAGCTGCATTTTTGTACAGCAATAGATCATGACAAACTATTGTCAACACCCTTAATAAAAACTTAAAACATCCTTCTAAAAAAAGTTGTGTTTTCCACAAAAGAAATAAAATCATACAGATATGGAATTACATGGTTTGACATGAAACTAGACTCACCTGAGAGTGAGGAGCTGGTGTGCTGGGTACGGCATTGACGACATACCTCTCCGTCATCCAACTACTGTCTCTTTGATGCCTCTTGAGTTTCATCCTACGGTTTTGAAACCACGTTTTCACCTTCAGAAAGAAATAAAGTTGATAATTATGATGACAATCTACTAAAACTTCAACCATTTCAACATTCTCTTTATAAATCACAAACCTGTTTGTAAGTTAGACCCGTTGCTCCAGCAAGCGTCTTCATCTCTGCGGGCGTGAGGTATCTCTGGATATTGAACCGGTGGATCAGAGCATTCATCTGCTCCTCAGAAAAGGCGGCCCGGGTCTTGCGGGTCTGGGTTGGAGGTCGGGCTGGAGATGTGGTCAATGCAGGCAGTGGAGGCAAGGCTTCCACCCCCAGATGATTCAGGCTCACTGGCTCCTCTCTTGCTGCGGAGATGGAGTTTGAGATCTGCTCTCCACTGTCAGGACTGCCACTGTCGGTCTCATAGTCCCGATCTCCCCAGGACTGAAGATTGAGGTTGGTCAGAGCGGCCCCCTCACGACTGCTGCCCGAGCTCCAGGAATCTACTCAAATGGAGGGGGGGGGGAAATGAATTTAAAACAAACAAACAAAAACATGGTAGACCAATACATTTGTAACAGAATTTGATGAAACATTCAAATGCATTTATAAAGTTGCTTGCGTATCTTTAAAAAGTGATTATAAACCAGAACACCTCAGTGGCAGATTTATTGACAATTTGGCATGTTTTTGGTAACCAACATAAAGCTTAGTCAATTAGATTTGTATAATAAATAATAATAATTGTATATCTATTAAGTTTGGGTATGTTGAGTTTTGCTGCACTGGCAACTAACTGAAATAATTTAAACTGGCATACTACAAATAATAAAACTAAAAAGGATGAAAGCCCATTTCAAAATTAAAGCTTAAACTAATTAATATAAAAGAACATTCAAAATATTGAAATCACATTAAATACCATAGATACATATACATATTAATAAAATGATTTTCACTTTCATTCGTGATGAGTTTAACATGCATTAATATTTTTACAAGTATTTTTCTAGTTAGAAATTAAAATTACATAATTTATTGCGAATAACATTCTAAAAAAAGTTGAAAAATTGGATTTCTTTGGGCTATCCATGAAGCACACAAAGAGGGGAAAAAAAAGTCACTCAGAAATCCCTACTAAAGCACACAATGGAATAGCAAGTAAAACGTTGAATTAAATGTGAAATTTAGAGGTATAAACTCAGAAAAGGTATTCTTACAATACCATTTAAAATAAAATCATTCACATCTTTTCACAAACTTATTTTTTTTTTTACTGTGAAACTGTAAATTAGAAGTAGCTCCTTGGCTGGGGATCATTGAAGATTAAACTGCTTTAATTAGTGAGGCTTTGGGGTGTCAGAGGAGGGTTACCTGGCGTATGGGCCTCTGAATCACTGGGTGTATCGCTGCCGGCCTGCTCTGCGTCTTTCGGCTTCGGATCGGACTCAGTCTTACTGTAGGAGAGGAAGAGCCGCCCGTTCTGCGCGTGGCTCGGATAGTGGCCGTAGGCGCTGGCACTGCCGTTCTCCGGGCTCCAGGGCGGCGACTGCTGTGCGGTTTGCGCGGAGTAATAGGTCGCGGTGACCCCGCCGGAGTGAGTGTACGCGGCCTCGGCCCAGCTGAGATTCGGGTGGCCGTGCTCAGACACTTGCGGGTACACGAGCCCGTATGCATACGCATGATAAGACGGGTTGAAGTTGTAATTTACTGGCATCTTCCAATCCGCCATTCCGTCGTCAGATGAACGCAGAGCAGAAAGCAAATGTGCAGAGTTGGACCAATTAATGGCCTAATTAACAACACCCGACTATAACGACCCAAAGGGCTCGACTACCCTCGAAAACGGATGACTGTAACAGCTCTCCTCCTCATAGTACCGCAACCCGACCCCTTGACATGACCTGACGAAGACGTGTGGAGAAGCTGATTTATAAAGCCAGGTGAGCGGGAGTGGGTGGGGCGGAACTGCGACGAGATGCTCGGACCAATCAGGTGCAAGTTCTGAGAGGCGGCAGCCACACCCTCATTACACATTTACCTGGACCACATATATAGCTATTATACTTGCTTATATTCATGTAGCGTTTTAGGTTTTACATTTTTAACTACATTACTGTTTAGCCTACATATTAAGAAAATGACGCTGAAAATAAAATAAAAAAGTTACATTTTTATTAACAAATTTTTTCCCACAACTTTTTAAAAATGTATTATTTTAAAGAATGACGCTAAAATGAAATTAAAATTAAACTTTTGCTTTTATGTCTTAAACTTTTTCAAAGTTTATTTATTTCTGTTTTAACTAAAACAGACAAAACTATTATTTTAAAATATTTATCATTTAGTTAAATTAACATACTTTAGCACATTAAAATGGTAGGCTACATGAAAATGATTTTTTAAATAATTGTGATTATATGTGCCCAACAGGTTATTTAATTTAACCCATGACTTTTTGATAATGCACCTGATTTTGGTATTTGTTTTAGCATTTTAAACCTAAAAATGGGCTACATTTTCGAACATAATTAGTGCAGGCTTCTTATCTCTCTAATCTATTGTCTGTTTTAAATGTTTACCACAGTTTCTTTCAGGGGAATTGCAAGCTCACAATCATTTCTTTAGATTAGCATGATTAATCATAGAAAAGCAAGACAAAGCCTCATGTGAACAAGTTTTAGAACCATATATAAGTGTGATAATCTAAAGCTTTCATTTTGAAAATGTTTGTGGAGTATGGAATGTATCACTGCTAGGCATTTACTGGCAGGACTGTTTGAATGCCTTAAACAGGTTTGCCTTCAATTACCACCTGAATAGGTGTGTTTGTAGTCCACCCTGCCTGCTGCATTAGAATGGAAATATTTCTGTATGAGGTGAAAATATGTGATAATCATGGAGTGATTGGAGAGACCACAGATCTGTTTATATGGGAAAGAGGTGTGAATGAGTAGGGAGGTGGTGGCAGCAATGCATCTGCCTTTTGCACTTGTTTACCAATTCAGCAAGTTAGACAAAATAAGCAGCTTTATAAAATTTAAAGTACAAACTTTACAATTATGGTGTTTTACTTAACCTTTAATGACATTTATGTATGTATGTATGTATGCATGTATGTGTATGTATTTATTTATTTATTTTGTTTAACTATTGTTGCCAGATAATAATAGCAACAATAATAAGAGTTATCGTTAATAATAGTTATTATAATAGTTAATATATTATCTATCTATCTAGCTATCTATCTGTCTATCTATCTATCTATCTATCTATCGTGGCTTTAATTTTTTACAAATTATTGGCTTCAGGGGCGCCGCTAGCAATTTTGGGCCCTATGAAAGAAAATGAGGTTGGGCCCCCTACTGCTCCCATTCCACACCGAACATACAAGCCAACCTAGGTATCCAAAATCTTTGTATGCAATTTAATAATCCTGACCTATTACTTTTGCTATTGCTTTTGACCACTAGGTATCAGTATTTAGTCAGAGACCTACCCATTCGAACATATTTTATCTGGGGGTGGGGCTTGATGGGGCTTGATGTTGTACTAGTGCGGGGCTGTGGTGGGGGATTTTAAACAAAATCCTAATATTAAACAGCCCAAACACTTATAGATGAACATATAAATTAATGAAGACAGCGTTATATAAGAATGAATATATATTTGTGCTTTTTTGATTTTAGCTCAATAATATTTTGTTTTCTTTATTTTTATTATTTTAAGGGGATTTTACTAAATATTAACCTCTAAATTATGCACCATTTATCTTCTGCAATATCAGGGTGTAACCTCTAGATGGCTGTATAGCCCTATATATAAATACATATAAACCGTTTGCTGCAGAGTGAGAATTTAAGACATAAAGCACGTAGCTTGTATCAGGTTATTCAGTGATATATTTTCAGACATTATTAAAGACTACATTTAGTAAGAGTTGAAATTTAAATGTTGATTTGAAGTGTCAGTTATTATTAAATCTGGACAGAGAAAGCATTTTTTAGGATACTCATACTAGCTACAGCGTCATCAATCACACGAAAGTCATCAGAATAAATATTGGCTCAGTGTGACCAGGGCAATATTTTAAAACATAGAAACTGAGTGTTTACATACCATGAACAGAGATGTTCTGTGGTTGAGATGTATCCTATTTGAAAAAATCTGCATGGCAATCAGCAACTGGTAAATTGAGATTCCAGTAGCTTTACTGGCATGATAAAAAGGCTGTACACAGCATTGACCGCGCTTCGAACCAATGGTGTTGAGCATTAGAGGCTAAAATTAATAGTTTTCAGTCACGTGACTGGCTCGAAGACCTGTCGGGCAAAACATCCATAGAATTGCAGCAAAAGCTTGTCAATTTTCCATTTGTTTCCAATCCACAAATATTTAGATCTTTTGATGACCGGTGTTCTGAAATATTCGGTGTCTGAGATATTTGGTGTCACTGGGCGGAGTAAACATGAATATTCATGAGTTTCCTGTTAAAGCGACTCTGAAAATATTAGTGCGTTTTCACTGGATCACAAAAGATTCTCAACAAGGTAAATATGTTTCATCGTAGAATGAAATTATGCTTAGAGTATTTGTAAATATGCAAAAGAATGTATAGATTGTGTCGTGGTTTGTGATGGCCGTGATTTACCTGAGGTAGCCTATAGCTGATACGCACCATGTCAATAAAGTTAGCTGTTAAGCACTTTTATAATATTCTTATTTTACGTTACCTTGAGAGTCCTTAAAATGAGTCGTTTAATAACTTTGCCAAATTGTATCTGTTGTCCCATAATAAAGTTTCTTATAATGATTATTCTGTGCCATTCCTAATCGTTTGCTCAATCATTCAAAAATGTTTTTACTCACAAGGGGAAAATCAAATGTTTTTTACATGCATGAACTGGAATATAAAATTCTCAATCTTTTTTTGCCCAAAAAGATACATTTAGTGGACACTATATGGTTACAGAAAAAAAGAAAGAGAAAAAAAACTGTGCAAGAAAGTGACAAATCTTTAACGTGATTTGTGTCTTTAATCTAATCATAGTTGTAATCATTGTGGTGCACTGATTCAGATGAAAATAATTTTGACTCAAATGTGTTTTGGTAAAGTTGTGAAATCAGCAACACTGCAATACTTTAACAATGTTTTACTTCTATTCTACTAACTTATAACAATTAAAATGTTTAATATTTTAATAACAAATGGCTAAAATAAACCATACAGTAATGTGTACGTTTTTATTTCAAAGATAAAAGTAGTTTCCTTTTGCTGAATAAAGACAGCAACTGATTCTGTGTTAAAGTTTTATAAACAGATGTGATGAAAGCATGACATAAATGACATTTACAACACACCTGTATGAATATAAAATACATGGTCATGTTTAAAAAAAAAGGTGAAAGCTACACAAATGTCTACTTTGTAGGCTAGAGGTGTTTAGGGATACTGATCAGCACAAGCCAAGCACACGTCATATGATTTCTGTGGTAAGTAATATCTCTTATGGATCTAAAAACCTATAATAAATTCCTATATGAACAACAAATGGCAAACAGAGATTTATACACCATGAACAAACTCGATGAAATCAATCTAAATGTTGAGAGAAGAATCACTATAAGCAAAATTTACTATAAATTACTGAAATTGGATTAAATCATGTAATTCAGTCATGGTTTTGATCTGGAGAAACCCTTCATGTGTTATTTAAACCTTTTTAGTTGGATTGAGATTACCTTTGATTATCCTGATTTTTAAAAAATTGTGGATTTCAGGAACAAAATGTAGTAAAACTTTAAGACTGGTCAAATAATACATTTGTATCACATAGTATACATGTTTATTTATATTTTGCAGTTGATTTGTTTAACCATTACAGTGATAAAGTACACATTCTGATGGTCATCATACACACAATCCACCATTCCCTGTATCGGACCAAAAAAAAAAGAAAGAAAGTATTAATTCTGAGAACGTTTACTCTGCAACTGGACACAACTGATCCACATATCCTGCAAATTTTCATGTGCTGAATGTTGTAGACTCAAGCATTGCTGTATTGTGCTGCAAAGTTGAAGGTATATTGACTCAACTTCACTGACATTTAGCGACTTACATTCACTGACATGTACAGGACTTGAAGTATTACAGACCATTTGATATCATAAGCAGCTTATCTTCTGTCTTCTTATGATAGAAATGCCTATGTTGTGCCTTCATCATTTATTTTAAAAATGACCTTACTATGATGTAAAGTGGCTTGTTCGTTAATAAAGAACTAGTTTGTGAAAACAACTGTTTGCATTTTGCCTTTATTTTTTACTTTGTAGAATAAACAGAATTCTACTGTGATCCCAGACTAAAGTTGAATTTAACTTTATGGATTGTTTTGATGCACTCTCAATGTTATCAATGCAACTCTGCAAGTTGTCACAAATTATTTCCTGACAGTTCCTGTCAATTCTCCTAATTTAACCTGGTTGGAGTACAGTAATGTTACCTCCTTACACTGGAGTTAAAATATCTCAAGTTAAAATACATCTTAAGAGTGTTAATTTGGGCGGAAATGCAGAATAACCCGTAATTTTGTTTTATCTGTAACTCTTTGGTAGATACATTTATAATTTCCATTGCAATACTACTAGTAGTTACTGCTAATAAAGCAGATCTCTCACTACTGAAAAAACGAACAACTTTAAAGACGACACAAACAGTTTCATATGATTTGTCTTTTTTTCATAGGCTTGTGCACAGTGAATTTCGACCTCCTTAACCACAGCTGGCGCTGTTGTTATAGTAGCGCTCATATCTTCTCTCTTCATCACATGATTTTTTTTATTGGGCTGTGGCCCCTTTAACATCCAACTCATGCGGCGTTCTCTCCTTCTATCCGCTTCTATCCCGCGTCGCGTGGTAACTTTAGGAAGTCCACACATAAGCCAAGCGCTCGTGCATATGAAGAATATTTCCCCATGATAGTTTATATATGTTAGACCGACATCGATAAAGTCTTATAAGATCCAAATCTGATCTGAACACTGTCAGCTCGTCAGTTGCCTGTCATCAGCTTTGATCTTCTGGCCGGTGTAGTTCGTTTGATAATTTTGAATAAATAACGGTTTAACGGTGAAAAAGATGTCAGAAGAACTCGAGCGCATCCTGGCGCGGCTGATAGAGCCGGACAACGCTGTTATTCAGCAGGTAGAAACTTATATGAAACTGTCATTCTGATATATTTGATGTATTTAATATTGATTGTGTGAGTAAGAGGACGTTTTCAGCTTATAGCTGTAAAGAAAAGTGTAATTAATACGTGACTTAAAATTTTCTAGCCATTAGCACGTGTGGAGCTTTTGGGTTGAGTGTTTGTTGGGTTGAATATTTGTTTTATTGTTTTTTCATAATTTCTACGCCCGTGAATGTCTCTTATCAGGCCACAGCTGAGCTGAAACAGGCATTTAAAGATCCAGCTATCATCCCTGCTTTATGTGCGGTTATGACAGGATCCCAGAACCCACAGGTAACGTTACTGTCATTCATATCAGCCTTTATGTTAGTTCCCATAGTCCTATATGTTTAAAGCCTATAATTCTTGCTTCAGGTCCGTCAGTCGGCTGCAGTGATGCTCAGGATGAGAGTCAGAAAACACTGGAAGAAAATCAGTCCAGACCACAGAGAAAGGTTTGGGACTTTTTACTTAAATAAAGCATAATTTCATCTACTTTTCTGCTGTTAATTTTCTAATTTTGTTTTCATCCTGCTCCCTCAGTCTGAAAGCAGTGGTGCTGCAGGCTTTACAAAATGAAACTGAGTAAGTCTGACTGTGCATGTGGTACAGTGATAACGTAATAATAACATAAACCATGATCATCAGACTGAATGATGACTATTTACATTTGCACTGTACTCCCAATGTAGAAAACTGTGCTCTTTACTAATAAACCATGGTATATGGTATGCATTTTGCTTCAGGTTTTAAACATTTTTCTTTTATTTCTATTTCTCAGACACACAGTTCGCCACTCTCTCTCTCAGCTGAGTGCCGTCCTGGTGAAGCATGAGACCCCAGACCGCTGGCCTGCTCTTCTAGCCCTATTAAACCAGTCTACTAAAAGCAATAACCCACAGGATAGACAGGTAACCCTGGTTAACTTGTTACAGGAAATGTCTCAGCCACTACCATGGAATGAGACCATGAGATGAGATCATTACCATATTCATAAATCATGGTTTTTACACGACATTTCTTAGAATACCATACTGCCATATCAAAAAACTTGGTACTTTTTAAACATTTTGTTAGTGACCAAAAATACTCTAATAATATGTATTTATTTATTAATAATTAATTTATTTCTAATTAAATTTATTTTAGTTGTAAATTCATTACTATTTACTATTTTAAAAATGGTTCTAGTAAATATGTTAATATATAAAATTACATAAATTATAATAAATGTATCAATATAACATATTTTTATATGCATTAATGTATATAGCCATTTATTATTATTAGAAAAAAATATTAATAATTAGAACAAAATTATTAATTAAAAAAAACAAAAATATGAATAAATTTAAAACTCTACAAACAAAATAAACAAGTTTTTAGTAAGTAAAAAGACCCTGTGATTTTTGAAGTGAATGAGCACATGATTGAGATGATTTTTTAATTATTACACTGTCTGTTCTCACATATCTACTTTAAATTCTGTTCAGGTGGGTCTTTTATTGCTTAGCAAAGTGGTTGGATCAAACCCGGAGCCCTTTAAGCCCCACTACAAGCAACTTCTCCAGCTGTTTGGGACTGTTCTCCAAGACCTAAACAATCCCACATCTCTCTACTACTGCATCCTCACTCTTACCTCCATCACGGCCTACACCGGCACAGAGGAGATGGTCTGATATGCTTATTTTGACTGATTTAGTGTTTAATTTCACAGCCGGCATGTTCAAAATGTTGTTTTTCTCTCTTTCAGAACCTGATGCGATCTCTGATCCCCAAACTGCTCATTGCTCTTAAACACCTCATTCAGGCAGACCAGGTGAGGACACTTTGCTACAGGCTTGCTGTGTTCGTATGCTAATGCTCCAATCACGGTTTTCATTATGTTCCTCAATGATGTGCTAAGCACTGGAGAGTTGCACCGCTTGATTGATCTATTTGCCTGTATGAGTCTTTATGATTTAAGTGGCTCAATGGCTTTGGCCATCTTTCAATCTTTACTTTTTGTCTCATAAGTTCTAGTGAGTTTTTTTTTTTTTCTATTAAGGACCAAGCCAGTGAGGCGATGGAAGTTTTTGATGAGCTGATGGAAAGCGAGGTATCCATTGTTGTCCCACACATTGCTGAGATTGTCCGTTTTTGCCTGGAGGTTTGTTTACACATCTTAATAGTGATTATGTTGATTTGGAGTTATTTTTGTAATAAGATTTCTTTTGTTTCTTCTAGATCAGTGCGGACGTCTCCCTTAGCGATTCTCTGCGTGTAAAGGCTCTCTCATGCATCGCTGTTCTCATCAGACTTAAAAGCAAGGTAACTGTATTTCCTTGCCTTTGCTTTTCCTTCTAAAGCACAGAACTATATTAATGAAATTTGCTTGTTCATATGTAAAACAAATGATTTGGTTTCACCTTTTGTTTTATCTGCTTTTATTTTTTATGTTTTTTTTGTGGTGTGTTTTCTTTTTTTCTTTTCTTTTTTCCTGTGTGCCTGTAAGTTGTGTAAAATCAGTGTAATTAGGTCTACAATTAATTTATATATTTTTTTTTATTGATTTTAATTGTAAATAAATTTTTATTAACCATTTAAAAATTAATACATTTAAAATTAATATAATACATTATATATATTATAGTGTTATGTCAATATATATTACTTTTATATGTGTTAATGCATATGGTTATTTATTACTTTTAAAATAAAATTATTACTCATCTATGAAGAGGTGCTTTTTGAAAAAGTACAAAAAAGTTTAAATCTCTAGTAAAGGTTTAAAATTTCAGATTTTTAAATCTGTTTTTATCTTATTTATTTGTTTTTTCTTCATGTATATTTTAGCATATAAACCTGTCTGCCTTTTAAGTTGCCTAAAATCAGATATCTTATTTGATTTAAAAAAAAAAAAATTATTTTCATTTTTATTTTAGCATATAAACCGGTCTGCCTTTTAAAGTGGCCTAAAATCAGATTATATCAGATCTGGAGGTTCAGGATTTGCCATTTTTGTCTGTGGGGGTCCATAGGCATGCCATCTGAGACTATGCGATTACCATACACAAGATGATTTAAATTATTACTACTAATAAACACTTGTCTTTTTTTTAATCTTCTAAAGGCTGTATTAAAGCATAAACTCCTACAGCCGATCTTGCAAGTGGTGTTTCCTATCTTGAGTGCAGCGCCCCCTCCTGGAGAAGAGGACCCAGAGGATGAGGAAAACGACACTGAGGGCGACAGTGAGAATCCCAAGCACTTTGCTGTTCAGGTTGGTCTCTTCACCTGCTTTACTGCTTTTACTTATTCTCCCTGTACCCATCTCACCCTCTCTCAATCTAATATGTGATATGATATGTGTTCCCCTGCAGGTCATTGACACCATGGCTCTTCATATGCCACCTGAAAAACTCTTCAACCAGCTGGTTAGTAAACAAAAACTCTAGGGCTGTCGCTATTCGTCGATTTTATTAGACTATTCGATTTTTAAAAATCCTCGACTTCATTTTGCCTGCGTCGACTAACCGCCAAAATACCGGAAGTGGCGCATTTTTACAATCTGTTTGTTAAATCCTTACATTCAGCAGAGCAGCCCTGCTAAAGGTCTGATTTAAGAACGTCACATTTAACTTCAGATTAGGGCTGTCGCGATTCGTCGATTTTATTCAACTATTCAATTTTTAAAAAATCCTCTACTTCATTTTGCTCGCGTCGACTAACCGGCAAAATACCGGAAGTGGCGCATTTCACGGACGAGAATCCATAAAACACATTATTAGACTGTTTTCCAAGACTGCATGATATATTAAACCCATTTAAAAATCATAATTAAGCATAACTGTGAATTCACAAACGCTACGATTTAATTAAATAATTATATGCGATGCCGTTATAGTAGGTTACGTACGTGCGTCTCACAGCGGCTCCGTTCAAAGTAAATGCTGTTCCACAGGAACTGTTATCATTTACATGTGTGGAGCGGCTCAAACTCCATCTGTGCATGTTGTTATGAGTTTGGGTTATTTATAACGTTCATCTGGGAACGCAACGAGCGCCATTTCATCAGATTTGTAAGGTAAATCATTTCTAAATCCACGCAAACACAGGAGAATACGTCATCTCGCGGTTTCAAAATAAAAGCTCAAACCCTCACTCTGAGTTTACATTCATTAAATTACATTGGCTATAGCATTTCTGTCGTAAAGAAATGGCCAAATCTCTTTGAATTAAATGATGCTTGGTCCATATTAAACAAGTATTAGATCGCACAGTAATGTGTAAAAACAATCGTCAGGCCACTGGCGCCCACTGCAGGCCTTTGTTGTAATGCATACTATAATTATATATAGATCAGTAGCTCTATTACATTATAATACAGTATTTTAACAGTTTTGTTCAATAAAACCATATGATTTCTTGCTTTTGATACTTTATTTGAACTAATTATTATTGCCTCATTGCTATTATATATGTATTTTTAAGTGACTATGAGATGGACACTTGCTTCTTGCACTCTGTTGCACTTTACTTTTGCTTTAAAAAAGGATTTCATAGAAATTTGGATTTCATTTAGAGTTTCACTACTGAAGTCCTATGTTGATTTTTTTTCATCATGCTGGAGATGTCTGTTTAAATCTGTTGTTTACACATTTCTAAGAGTACTTTTAATACTTAAAATGTTTAATAATAATAACTTTTAATAATACAGTTTTAATACTTGATTCTAGTGGACTCTAAACATTGCATTTATTTAATGTGACTCAACCCAACTTTTGGGGTTAATTGAAACATTTTTTCCCTTTGTAGTTGCACTCACAGCTGTAATGAACAGAAGCCCAAAACATGTGGATATATTGACATTAAGAACATGCTGACTTTCTCAGACTTTTGTAATTATTTTCTTTTTATTTCATTTTTATTAGGTTTGTTTCAGGGCTTGAAAACGGGGAAAAAAATTCAATCGGTTCACTCCAAGCAGAATCGATATTTTAACGTTTCTGTTCCTGCGTTCCTCTGTATTATTACCGTTCCGAAACCGGTTCGGGTAGAAGAAATAGCGGTTAATAACATTATTTTTTAAAAACAATTTTCTTTGCCTATAATAATAATAATAATAATAATTATTATAAAGTACAGCGTTTTCTTTACTCAGAAAGAAAAAGAAAAAAAAAACAGGAAGAGATCTGGTAACGTTAGCCTATAACCCGCTGCGCTTAGTCACAGCCAATAGCCTACAGCATCATCTTTTCTAGATTTTGGCCAAATGTTGGCTACTAAACAAAAGAAGAAAAAAACTATCAACACTTTAAAGACATTAAAGTATTTTTAAGATATTTAAAATTTTTTGCTGCATTGTTAAAAAAACGCTACTTGTATAAGAATGCGTTTTGAGAGTGAAAAACCCCCAAAGCGTATAGGCTCACGTCGCATTTTATTAGACATTCAGAAATAATGTAGGCTAAAATGCCGTTAGGCTAAAGCAAAATGTTTACAAACATTATAAACACTGTTATTAATTCTCTCCACAACAAATCCTCTAAAGTTAAAGCTATGCGTTTAGGCTATAAAAACGTCAATCCAAAAACAAATTAATTTAAGGTGAAACTGATGCCTACCTCTCTCATTCGGCACAAATCCAAATGTTTCCATATTAGCGACGTATCTGGGTGCTAAAATATTATTTATTATAGGCTAGGCTTTGTACGTTCATCGATGTTAAACATCATCCTTTACATCGGCTATATTAGCCCAGTGAGGCGGTGGTCACGCTGAACGCAACAGATTTTGTACAACGGAGCAGTGTAACTTTTTATTTGTTTCTTTAACTGTATTTTATTTTGATAATGAACAGGCTGCAATGTCACAAAAATATGTTGTGTGTGTGTGCGCGTGAGGCATCGGCCCGATGGTCATACCAACGCTGGTTGGTTATACAGATAGAAGCAAGACATTATTCAAAACTGTCAAGCTTTTGCAAAATAAATAAAACTGTAAAGCTTTTGCAAAATAAAGAAAACTACTTTCT
>NW_015641030.1:360654-363985 GCF_001515625.1 Sinocyclocheilus rhinocerous | reverse complement strand
AGAACTTTGGAACGCGTCACAATGAACCGTAACTCAGCACTTTTTTCTTTCGTTTGGTTAATCTGTCAATGATTTAATCTGTCAATGATTTAAGTGAAATATATTTAGTGTATATGCCTATATTCCTTTTTATGGAAGCCTATAGTTTTATTCTGTTTTCTCCGTTCACAGAAGCGCTGCAGGTGCGTTTGATCTGTTGAATCCATCTTACACAATCCTTGGATAAACTCTTAACGCCAGTGCATTGCCATTGCGACTTACCTATGAGTTCACAGCTGAGCGGGCATTGATTTCACTCGTTGGCGTCAGCGTTACATTTGCATAGACCATACAATTGGAATTCGTGATTGGTTGACAGCAAATTTGAAATATTAAATGGAACGATAAAATAACGTTATTAACCGGTTAATGGCCATTTCAAATTTTCGATTCTGTTCGGAACTATAAAATTTGATTTAGGTTCTGGTTCTGGTTCTGTTCCTGTCAAAATTTTGTTCGTTTCCGGTTTTCGTTCCTTGAACCGGTTCAGAGCCCTGGTTTGTTTACATTTTTACTCTTTTAGTTTTACATTTCGTCAATAGCTTGTTTACATTTATACTTTTTTATGATACACTACTGAATGGCAAAGTTGCAAGTTTAATAAAATGTTCTTTAAAATTGTTGATTTTTTGGTTGGAAATTAATTGGTTAGATTAACCGATTAATCGATAAATTAGTCGATAGATTAATCGAAATAAAAATAGTCGTTAGTGGCAGCCCTAAAAAACACACATTGTATGGATTGGCCATAATAGGAAAATAGACTAAAACATTCCAGTGGCCCAGTGATATTTAAATATCTCATATTTACGTATCTGTGTTTTTTGGATCCTGCAGTTGCCTTTCACTCAGGCTTGTTTGTCAAGTGAGAATCCATATGAGCGTAAGGGAGGTCTCATGTGTATGGCTGTGCTGGCCGAGGGCTGTGCAGATCACATCCGCACCAAGTAGGCTTTTCTCAACAATTTTCAAACGCATGAACAAACAGCCTGTCCAATGCTTTATCTTTGTGTATGTGTGTTTAGGATGTTGTCATCCATGCTTCAGACAGTGTGTCGCAGTCTGTCGGACAATAACCAGGTGGTCCGTAGTGCTGCACTCTTTGCCCTCGGACAGTTTTCTGAACACCTGCAGGTCAGATTGAAATGTCAAGACTTTTTTTCTCAATATTTTATGCCTTTTATGATTATTGAATAGCTTGTTTTGAGTTTAAAATTGGTTGATTTGTCTCTTATAGCCAGATGTCAGTAAATTCCATGCTGAGCTGATGCCATTGTTGCATGGATACTTGTCTGCAGTGAATCAGACCAAAATCGGACACATGACAAAGGCCTTCTATGCCTTGGAGAACTTCTTAGAGAACTTAGGTTAGAATGCAGACACAATTAATGTGTACCTTTTGTACCTTTTTTATTATAAACCCAATGCTTTATCAATATAATAGGATTTATTTATTTATTTATTGTTTATAATTTATTTTTTATAATATAATTTTATTGTTGTTTTGTTATTATTATTATTATTATTATTATTTAGTTTTTTAGCTACCACTCTTTTTTTGCTCCTTTTAAATTTTCCAGGGTTATTATTGTTATCATTAAAAAACCAAAACAAATTAAAAAAAAACTGAAACACAATTTATTTCCACTACAACATTTCTGACTTTTTGTTTGAATTTGAATTACTGAAATAATTTGAATTAAAACAACTAAACTAAATAAAAACTATGCAGACATATTAAATTTTTCTAAAAAACAAAACAAAAAAGACACAAATAACTCAATTACTAAAACAAAAAAAAGTAAAATATAAAAATAAGATTAATAAAAAAAATAAAAACTATAACAGTATATTGAGTATGTGATACTAAAATAACACCGCACTCTTCTCATGATCAGGTCCAGAAATTGAGCCCTATCTGCCCACTCTAATGGAAACCATGTTGTCAGCCCTTAACAATGCAGAAAACCTTAAGCTCAAAGAGCTTGCTGTCAGTGCAATTGGAGCAATCGGTAACATCCTCCTTTCATTAACACAGCATTTTGTAATGTTATAGTTATGCTCAGACTTACGAGTCTCTCTTTGTCAGCTAACGCAGCCAAGGAGATGCTAGTGCCTTACTTTCCTCCAATTATTGAGAGTCTGAAGGGATTCCTGACAGACACAAGAGAGGAGATGAGGACTCTGCAGACGCAGGCACTAGGTAAAAACAATGAGCCAACATCTTCCACACATCATGCATATGGAGGCATATAGCCTAATCGAATCTAATAACTTGTCTTTCTCTGTATCTCTCGTAGACACTCTTTCTGTGTTGGCCCGTACTGTTGGGAAGGAAGTGTTTAGTCCGTTGGCAGCGGAGTGTGTGCAGTTAGGTTTGAACCTCACTGATGGAGTGGATGATCCAGACTTGCGGCGCTGCACGTATGACCTTACATATGTATACATATGCAGAGACAATGTAAAAGGGAGGGAGACTGAATAGTTAGGAAAGAGTCATTTCCATTAAATATTGTAACACTTAATTTGTTGGCTGTATGAAATGGAAGCTCTGTGTTTCATTTAAGAGCACATGCATGTTTTATAGATCAACCTCAAAATTCTATTGTATTCTATTTAGGGCTGTCGCGATTCGTCGATTTTATTAGACTATTCGATTTTTTTTAAATCCTCGACTTCATTTTGCTTGCGTCGACTAACCGGCAAAATACCGGAAGTGGCGCATTTCACGGACGAGAATCCCAAGGCTGCATGATATATTAAACCCATTTAAAAATCATAATTAAGCATAATTGGGAATTCACAAACGCTACGATTTAATTAAATAATTATATGCGATGCAGTTCTAATACAGTATATGCGCTTTAATTATTTACATGCGTGTAGGTTAAGTACGTGCGTCACAGTAGTTCCACAGGAACTGTTATCATTTACATGTGTAGAGCGTCTTAAACTCAATCTCTGCATGTTGTTGTGAGTTTGGTTTATTATAACGTTCATCTGGGAATGCAACATGCGCCATTTCATCAGATTTGTAAGGCAAATAATTTATAAATCTCAGGAGTCAGGAGAATACATCGCGGTTTCAAAATAAAAGCTCAAACCCTCACTCTTGAGTTTACATGTATTGATGTCCACATATTCTTTTAATTACAGTGGCTATAGCATTTCTGTTCTAAAGAAATGGCCAAATATTAAAGATTAAGTGGACATATGAATTAAATGGTACTTGGTCAATATTAAACAAGTATTAGATCGCACAGTAATGTGTAAAAATAATCATCAGGCCGTT
>NW_015641030.1:355243-360061 GCF_001515625.1 Sinocyclocheilus rhinocerous | reverse complement strand
TGGTCATACCAACGCTGGTTGGTTATACAGATAGAAGCAAGACATTATTCAAAACTGTCAAGCTTTTGCAAAATAAATAAAACTGTCAAGCTTTTGCAAAATAAATAAAACTGTAAAGCTTTTGCAAAATAAAGAAAACTACTTTCTGCTGTCTCGTTTTCCTTTCTAAGAACTTTGGAACGCGTCACAATGAACCGTAACTCAGCACTTTTTTCTTTCGTTTGGTTAATCTGTCAATGATTTAATCTGTCAATGATTTAAGTGAAATATATTTAGTGTATATGCCTATATTCCTTTTTATGGAAGCCTATAGTTTTATTCTGTTTTCTCCGTTCACAGAAGCGCTGCAGGTGCGTTTGATCTGTTGAATCCATCTTACACAATCCTTGGATAAACTCTTAACGCCAGTGCATTGCCATTGCGACTTACCTATGAGTTCACAGCTGAGCGGGCATTGATTTCACTCGTTGGCGTCAGCGTTACATTTGCATAGACCATACAATTGGAATTCGTGATTGGTTGACAGCAAATTTGAAATATTAAATGGAACGATAAAATAACGTTATTAACCGGTTAATGGCCATTTCAAATTTTCGATTCTGTTCGGAACTATAAAATTTGATTTAGGTTCTGGTTCTGGTTCTGTTCCTGTCAAAATTTTGTTCGTTTCCGGTTTTCGTTCCTTGAACCGGTTCAGAGCCCTGGTTTGTTTACATTTTTACTCTTTTAGTTTTACATTTCGTCAATAGCTTGTTTACATTTATACTTTTTTATGATACACTACTGAATGGCAAAGTTGCAAGTTTAATAAAATGTTCTTTAAAATTGTTGATTTTTTGGTTGGAAATTAATTGGTTAGATTAACCGATTAATCGATAAATTAGTCGATAGATTAATCGAAATAAAAATAGTCGTTAGTGGCAGCCCTAAAAAACACACATTGTATGGATTGGCCATAATAGGAAAATAGACTAAAACATTCCAGTGGCCCAGTGATATTTAAATATCTCATATTTACGTATCTGTGTTTTTTGGATCCTGCAGTTGCCTTTCACTCAGGCTTGTTTGTCAAGTGAGAATCCATATGAGCGTAAGGGAGGTCTCATGTGTATGGCTGTGCTGGCCGAGGGCTGTGCAGATCACATCCGCACCAAGTAGGCTTTTCTCAACAATTTTCAAACGCATGAACAAACAGCCTGTCCAATGCTTTATCTTTGTGTATGTGTGTTTAGGATGTTGTCATCCATGCTTCAGACAGTGTGTCGCAGTCTGTCGGACAATAACCAGGTGGTCCGTAGTGCTGCACTCTTTGCCCTCGGACAGTTTTCTGAACACCTGCAGGTCAGATTGAAATGTCAAGACTTTTTTTCTCAATATTTTATGCCTTTTATGATTATTGAATAGCTTGTTTTGAGTTTAAAATTGGTTGATTTGTCTCTTATAGCCAGATGTCAGTAAATTCCATGCTGAGCTGATGCCATTGTTGCATGGATACTTGTCTGCAGTGAATCAGACCAAAATCGGACACATGACAAAGGCCTTCTATGCCTTGGAGAACTTCTTAGAGAACTTAGGTTAGAATGCAGACACAATTAATGTGTACCTTTTGTACCTTTTTTATTATAAACCCAATGCTTTATCAATATAATAGGATTTATTTATTTATTTATTGTTTATAATTTATTTTTTATAATATAATTTTATTGTTGTTTTGTTATTATTATTATTATTATTATTATTTAGTTTTTTAGCTACCACTCTTTTTTTGCTCCTTTTAAATTTTCCAGGGTTATTATTGTTATCATTAAAAAACCAAAACAAATTAAAAAAAAACTGAAACACAATTTATTTCCACTACAACATTTCTGACTTTTTGTTTGAATTTGAATTACTGAAATAATTTGAATTAAAACAACTAAACTAAATAAAAACTATTTAAATTTTTCAAATTTTTCTAAAAAACAAAACAAAAAAGACACAAATAACTCAATTACTAAAACAAAAAAATAAAAATAATAAAAATAAGATTAATAAAAAAAATAAAAACTATAACAGTATATTGAGTATGTGATACTAAAATAACACCGCACTCTTCTCATGATCAGGTCCAGAAATTGAGCCCTATCTGCCCACTCTAATGGAAACCATGTTGTCAGCCCTTAACAATGCAGAAAACCTTAAGCTCAAAGAGCTTGCTGTCAGTGCAATTGGAGCAATCGGTAACATCCTCCTTTCATTAACACAGCATTTTGTAATGTTATAGTTATGCTCAGACTTACGAGTCTCTCTTTGTCAGCTAACGCAGCCAAGGAGATGCTAGTGCCTTACTTTCCTCCAATTATTGAGAGTCTGAAGGGATTCCTGACAGACACAAGAGAGGAGATGAGGACTCTGCAGACGCAGGCACTAGGTAAAAACAATGAGCCAACATCTTCCACACATCATGCATATGGAGGCATATAGCCTAATCGAATCTAATAACTTGTCTTTCTCTGTATCTCTCGTAGACACTCTTTCTGTGTTGGCCCGTACTGTTGGGAAGGAAGTGTTTAGTCCGTTGGCAGCGGAGTGTGTGCAGTTAGGTTTGAACCTCACTGATGGAGTGGATGATCCAGACTTGCGGCGCTGCACGTATGACCTTACATATGTATACATATGCAGAGACAATGTAAAAGGGAGGGAGACTGAATAGTTAGGAAAGAGTCATTTCCATTAAATATTGTAACACTTAATTTGTTGGCTGTATGAAATGGAAGCTCTGTGTTTCATTTAAGAGCACATGCATGTTTTATAGATCAACCTCAAAATTCTATTGTATTCTATTTAGGGCTGTCGCGATTCGTCGATTTTATTAGACTATTCGATTTTTTTTAAATCCTCGACTTCATTTTGCTTGCGTCGACTAACCGGCAAGGCCAAAGGCCTGCTTGTTACCCTGTATCTGACTAGCTACAATGTGTTCCATCATAGCATTTTGCTGCTGTTGTTGCTGCTGCTGTTGTTGTTGTTGTTGCTGCTGAAGCAATAAAGCCTGATGTCCCTGTCCTCCACCCAGCTGGTTTTGGTTCTGCATGATCCCTTGACCTTGTGGTGGCATCATTTGCTTGGGAGGGGTCATTCCTCGCTGCCCGGTATTCACTGGCCTGGACAAAACAGTCTGGCCCCCTGTTTGGCTTTGTACCATTTGACTTTGAGTGGAAGCTACAACCTGTGTTTGATGTTGTGATTGTAGTACACCCACCATTTGAGTCTGAAGACCTTGCTGAGGTTGTCCCATACTACCTCCTGAGGTGGTGCCTGGGGGTTGAGCTGGCATGCCACTGTGGTGAGTCATTGCAGCACCTTGAAGGGGATTTGACTGCATGTGATTTGGTGCTGGGATGGATGACTGGACGCCTATAATGAGATTTTCTTGTTTAGACTTGTTGAAACTTGGTATATAGAAAGTGGATAAAACTTCATATTAGAACAAAAGATTCAAAACAGTATTAAAACAATCCACACATCTTACCAGTGTTTGCCATGCTCTGACTATTTTGTATTTGAGGCGTACTACCTGCTCCAGTGGTAGTAACCTGTCCTTGTCCAAAGTTCTGATTAACAGGAGCATTTGGGAACCCCACTGGCATTCGTTTGGGCATACCTGCAAAATATATACATATTCAATTACAGGTAACCAAATTAATAACAATACAAAATCACTTCTACATTGAATATCTGAAAACATACCTCCCATTCCACCTTGGGGAACCTGTCCATGTTGTGGAATGCCCATAAACCCGGGCTGAATGTTTCCTTGCTGGCCCATCACAGCTCTTCCTGGAGATCCAACACTTTGTGGGAAACCCTGGGGGGTTGTGGGACGTGGACCAAGCTGCCCCTGTCCCTGTCCCATCATTGGAGGTGTTCCAGGTGAGCCCTGTTGGAAAGGAGATGACGACGAACCAGGGGACTTGGCTGTGAGACTTCCTTGAGGGGCAGAGGAGGGAGGCAGAGGAGGAGGCGCTCTTGAGACAACTACACCTGGTGCTCCCTGAGGGACTTTGGGCTGAGGGGTTGCAAACTGGTTTGCCCCTGTCTGCTGCTGCTGTTGCTGCATCTGATGTTGTGCCATTGTATTGAAAACCTGTCCGGCCTGCTGGCTTCCAAATGGATATGGTGGTGGTGGATGATTGGGCGTCTGAACAGATGTTAAAGAGGGTTGACGCTGCCCCATTTGTGGCTGTGGTGGGGCTTTCCTCCAACCTGGTCCCATAGGACCCTGGACAGGTGGTGGTTGGAGAACACCAGAGGGCAACTGGTTCCAGCCAGGGGGTACAGGCATCTGGTTGGAGGGGTTGAAAGGACCACGTGCACCACCTAGTTGAGCCATCTGAACCTGCTGTTGTTGGTGCTGCTGCTGTTGTTGCTGAAGTTGCTGTAGGGCTGCTGGATTTAGCTGTCGATTTGCTTGCATGGCTTGCATGTGATGTCCCTGTGGGCCCAAGTTACCGAGTGGACCATGTCCCACTTGAGGATGTTGGAGTTGTTGTTGCTGTTGCTGTAAGGCCAGCCCTGAAAGCATGGGATCCATTGTGTCTGAAAAAAAGTGTGAACAGAAATGTGAAAACTTCTGAAGCATGAAATGAGAACTAAATCCCTGTTAATCAGATTTGCTTAGTTTTTTTAGTTTTTAACAGCAGATGGCACTGCATGCTTTAGAAATAGCCATATTCTGCTTGCTTCACACACGCACCACACGCACCATTTGAACTAGGGCTGTCACGATTCGTCGATTTTATTTGACTATTCGATTTTTAAAAATCCTCGACTTCATTT
>NW_015641030.1:281204-355043 GCF_001515625.1 Sinocyclocheilus rhinocerous | reverse complement strand
ACGTGCGTCACAGTAGTTCCACAGGAACTGTTATCATTTACATGTGTAGAGCGTCTTAAACTCAATCTCTGCATGTTGTTGTGAGTTTAAAGGCTATTGTTCACTTACATCTATTTTTATTACCACAAAAAAATTAATTATAATTATAGGGCCCTATGAAATCCGTTTTATTTCCAAATTCATTTTTTTCCATTTTCATTTTTCTATACTCTGTTTTAATGGTTAGATTAAATTTTATTAATCAAAAAGCCCGTCTAATTAATTGAGTTTTACAGTTTTTTCTTTACCAAATTCTGTTTTCCATTATTTGCTGGATTCCATTTTAATGGTTCCATTAAATTTCAATAATCAAAAGCATCTCCAATTAATTTATTTTATTTAAAAAAAAAAAAAAAGATTTTTTTTTCCCCCTTTTTTTTTTCTTTCATAATACTGAACTTTGATTTCAGTGATTTGGACTATGAGATGGACACTTGCTTCTTGCACTCTGTTGCACTTTACTTTTGCTTTAAAAAAAGGATTTCATAGAAATTTGGATTTCATTTGGTTTAAAATATAGATTGATCAAATATTCTTAAGTAAAATGGTTGATTTTTTTGTGTGGGAAATTAATCGTTTAGATTAATCGATCAATCGATAAATTAGTCGAAAGATTAATCGAAATAAAAATAGTCGTTAGTGGCAGCCCTAATTATATTTTGTTTAACTGTTTGTTTTGTTTTTGTTTTATTTACTTTTGTTTTTATTTCGTTTATATTTTTATTTGGGTTTCATTTGTTTTCTTAAAGCATGAGTTTAAATTATGATCATTGTTGTCAGATTAGTATGCACATGCATGTTTGATGGACCAAACAAATTTGTATTTATTTGCTTGCTTATTTATTTATAGCTAGTTTTTATTTGGATTTAAATTTTATTTGAGTTTAAATTATGATACCATTGTTGTCAGATTACTATCATTATTACTATTTTTATTTATTTATTGCTGTATTTAATTTAATTTTATTGAAATTTTGATAAACTGGAAATTATGGTCTTTCCCTATTAAAATAGCTTACCTGCATACTGATGCAAGTTTTAAAATATTGAGGCTAAATTTTAAACCGTTTCTCTCATTCCAGGTATAGCTTATTCTCTGCTGTATCTGATGTGAGTCCTGACTGTCTGGCCCCTCACCTCACTCCAATCACCACAGTGATGCTGCTGTCACTCAGATCCACAGAGGGTGTGATGGTCAGTGAGGACTTTTCTATTAGATCTTCTGTACACCACCAAACATTACAAGTATTAAGAGTATTCTTGTCTACTTCACAGGCTCATTTAAATGAAGATAAACAGTTTGTGCTCTTGGATGATGACGATGCTGATGATGAAGGTGAAGAGGGCGATATTGATTTGGATGAAGAGTCTGAGACTGAGGTTGATGATAGAGATGTTGCAGGGTACGTCTCTGTCTCTCTTTAATCCTGTCTCTTTTGTTTTCTCTTATGTAAGAGCACTAATCAGGATTCTGTCCATTCTCTCAGATTCAGTGTGGAAAATGCTTACATAGATGAGAAAGAAGATGCTTGTGATGCTTTGGGTGAGATCGCCTTTAACACAGGGTAATGAGGCATATTTTATATATTGCACAAACGTTCTTGTGTTTGAGGCTTATGTTAGGTGAAGATACGCTACCGTGCAAAAGTCTGGGGTCAGTCAGATTTTTATTTTTTAAAGAAATGAATGCTTTTATTCAGCAAGGATACATTACATTGATTAAAAAAAGGACAGTGAAGACATTTATAGAGTTACAAAAGATTTCTGTTTTAAATAAATGCTGTTGTTTTGAACTTTTTATTCATCAAAGAATCCTGAAAAATGTATAATGGTTTCCACAAACATATTAAGCAGCATGACTGTTTTAAATACCGATAATAAGAAATGTTTCTGGAGCATCAAATCAGCATCAGAAAGATCACATGACACAGAAGACTAGAGTAGTGGCTGTTGAAAATTCGGCTTTGCCATCACAGGAAATAAATAACATTACATTTTAAAGTATAATAAAATAGAAAACAGTTATTTTAAATTGTAATATTTCATAATATTACTGTTTTGCTGTATTTTTGATCAAATAAATGCAGCCTTGGTGAGCATAAGAGATATCTTACAGAAATATTTAATCTTGCAGACCCTAAACTTTTGAACAGTGATGTAATGCTTCGTTTCTCTTGGCTGGTTTGACTGCATTAAAGACAGCATTCACAACAAACTACACTATTTGAGGATATAATGTAGGCTCAATTTGAACTTTTTAATTATTATTTGTTAATCCCCCACCACCACCACCTTTGTGGCTGAACACACAGTCTTTAAAATCTAGCTGATTTTTGTCCTATTTTTCTCTCTCAGAGTGGCATTCCAGCCTTTCCTGGAGTCCAGCTTCCAGCAGGTGTACGAGCTCCACGATGTGAGTGACTGGTTCCGTGTGTGGTTTCATGAGTGACTGTGTGTAATGCTGATGTGTTACTGATGTTTGTGCTCTTTTGTGAATGGGCATCCATCAGTTCCCACATGAGGATGTGAGGAGAGCTGCCTTTGGTGCCATGGGCCAGTTCTGCCGAGCTCAGCACAAAATGTGGAAGGAAAACCCAACGGAGGCCAACCACCAGGGTACATTCACACCAACTGTACACAATAGGTCAGGGTGGTATGACAGCATAGCATGTGATAGTAGCAATGTGTCAGCTAGTAGAGATTCTGCTGTGCTGTTTGTACCTCAGTGATGCTAAAACTATAGTCTACACTTACAACTGTTGCACATGCAGGTTTCCAGTATAAATACCTCAGTTGATTATAACACGAGCTAGAAATGTCAATTTTCAGGATTATTTTCATAGATCATTTTCAATTTTCATAAATAATAAATTGTGATTAGAAATTAACAATCAATGAATCAAATAAGTGTTAATGTTAATACCACAAAATGTTTAAGACTCTAAATCTCATGTTCTTTTAATTATAATTTAAAGTTATACAATACTGCTCAAAAATATGGGGTCAGTAAGATTTTTTTTTTTCACTGAAGACTGGAATAATAGCTGCTGAAAATTGAGTTTTGCGATCACAGTAATAAATTACATTTTAAACTATGTTAACATAGAAAACAGTTATTTTAAAAGGTAATAATATTTCTCAATATTGCTGTTTTTGCTGTTTATATTTTTCCAACCCCACACTTCTGAACAGAAATGGTAACATTCTAATTTTAATAATTATAATATGCTTTTTATTACTATTTAAAGAAGTGTGAGTACTGGTATTTTCATTTTGAGTTTTTTTAATTTATTTTTTTATGAATTTGCTTTGTTTTATTTGGATACATTTATGTTGTCTAGTATAATTTAATTTTACTATTGATAAGTAATGTATAGAAAAAATACATATTACCATTTCTCCGTTAAAATATCAATGTATGTTTTTTTTTTCAAATATTTCGGATATATTGTTGTACTGTCATTGGAATGAAATAATGTACTTTGGTTTGTGTCAATCAAATTCCCCCCAAAATGTGATGCATTAGCTAGATTATTTGCATAACCATGTAGTTTAATTTATGAAACATTTAGGAGTTGAAGTTCCAGAACCAAATATCTGTTTTGTGATAAATATACTGTTATCATTACAAGGCTTTGCTCAAAACACCCACCTCTATTACATATCTACATCTCTCTGATTTTTCATTTGCACTCGTTTATATTCCCATCACTGTCTCTGCTTCCTTTGATCTATTCTGTCTCATTATTGATGTCTCCCAGAAAGAATTAGGAGGAGCTTCATTTGACAAAAAGATTAACTTTTAACTCTGTCTTCATGGATGCAGAGCGCCTCATGGCCCTGTTAGTCAGTCATTCATTCACTCCCTATCGTTTCCTTTCCACCCACTTCTTTAGTTAAATGAGCAGCAATCAGTGTGAATGTTAAAGGACTGGTTTTTAATTACTCTGAATCCTTTGATCAACTCCTGCATATCTCTCTTTATATCTCTCCAGCTCTGCATAAGCTGTTGCAGGTGGTTTTGCCTTGTTTTCTGGAGGCGGTGAGACAGGACAGAGAGAGACAGGTGGTGATGGCCATATTGGAGTCCATGAATGCTGTCATCAAATCCTGCCAGGGGGAGGCACTGCAGGCTCCAGGGATACTGGCCGAAATAAGTAACACCATCAAAGATGTACTGAAGAAAAAGGTCAGACCCAGTTTTTTGTCTGGACCAGCTGAGATGACATAATTTTAAATACAGTAATTTTGTGTTGTGAGATCCAAAAAAATAATAGGCAAAGGGTGTAAAAGGCAGTTTAAAGAGAGAATCAATCCACCCCAAAATGAAAATTCTCCTTTGAAAATCCTTTTAAGCCAAGCACAAGGCTTATACTGTGTCAAGAAAATTGGTATTAAATAATCAAATGCATTGAAGCAGCAGCTTATTCTCACTTCTTCAAGGTGTTATGTAAGTCTGCAGTCATAAGGGGGTGGATGGATGTTTCTTATGCTTGTGATCTTATTTTCTCTTTCTGTCTCACTCAGACCGTGTGTCAGGATGTAGGTGGGGATGAAGCAGACGATGATGAGCAGCAGGTGTTTTAAGATGATTTCACAGTTTTTATCATTTAGTCACAGTTCGCTGTCAGCAATGACACAATTAACCTAAAAAGACTGTGACCGATTGGAATAACTGAGCGTTTGTGTCTCAGGCGGAGTATGATGCCATGCTGCAGGAGTTTGCCGGTGAAGGGATTCCTGTTTTAGCCTCAGCTCTACCAGCTGAAACTTTCTACCCTCACCTCAATGACCTGCTGCCCCTCATCATGAGCAAAGCTGTGAGTGTCTCATTCACTGATCACTGATGAAGGATGTACTTTAACACCTAAAAGCCTACTTCGATCAAGAGCATAATGAATAGCCAATTTTTCACACAGAATGACACAACTTTCATATTAGAAGTGGTTTTAACCTGAATTAAGGCAAAACACACTGCAGTCATGCTTTTTTGCTAAATGAAACATTGCTGAAATGTAATCTATAGATAGGCCTAGATCATTAAAACCTTTAGTAATGTTTTTGACTTGCAAGGTGAGTTTTTTTTCTTTTCATTAGCCTCAATATTTAATCTTGTCAAATTGATCAAATCTGTAGTATCTGTCTAAATTGAATTGATTTTAATTGACAACAGTGGCAATTTATTTGAAATGCAAAATTCCAAAAAATTTATCTTTACTTTACTTTACTAAATTGAATTCAGCTGGACACACTTTCCTGTTTATCACAACAAATGGCCAAGCAAAGCGCACGACACTGACAAGGTACGCGATACAGTACGAGACCAAACGCGATTTCAGCACGTCTCCACAGTAAACAAAAACTATGTATCTAACATACATTACAGTTCAACTGTATATTTTACCGCCAAGATTTGTTTTGTATGTTTTTGAAGGAATTTTACTGTACAATACAAGTAGTAAACTACAGTAAAAACATTGTGACATTTGCACAATTTAAAATAATTATCATCTATTTTAATATATTTTGAAATGTAATTTATTTCTGTGATGGCAAAGCTGAATTTTCAGTAGTCATTACTCCAGTCTTCAGTGTAACAGGATCCTTCAGAAATCATTCTAATATATTAATTGGTGCTCAAGAAACATTTATTTTTATCAGCGTTGAAAACTGCTATGCTGCCTAATATTTTTGTGGATTCTTTTTTTTTTTCAGGATTCTTTGTTGAATAGAAAGTTCATAAGAACAGTATTTAATTTGAAAAAGCAATGTTTTATAACATTATAAATGTCCCTTTTGATCAGTTTAACGCATCCTTGCTGAATAAAATAGATTATTTCTTTTAAAAAATCTTACTGACCCCAAAGTTTTCAACAGTAGTGTGTATATGTATATTTTTTATTGTTAGTTTCATCATCATGTTGTCTTCAATGGTAAAAATCAAAGTAATTTTTAATAAATGAAATGTCGCCATTGTTGCCTTGTATTTCATGATGAGCATTTCAAGCATTTCCATGGTTACTCTCCGCTGTTTTGTAGAAACCCTCATGCACAGAGGCAGACCGCTCCTTCTCCATTGGTACGATTGGAGAAACCTTGCACTCATTGGTGGGTGTTGCTGGAGGTAGGGCGGTTGCTGGCCGGCTGTCCAATCGGCTGCTGCCAGTGCTTGTGGCCGGAGTGAGGGACAGTGATGCAGAGGTGCGCAATAACAGTGTGTTTGCACTGGGAGCTCTAGCACAGGCTGCTGGACCCATCGTTGCCTCGTATCCTTTATGCGTGTGTGTTTGTGAGCCTGTTCTCTGATCTCCTTGACTCTGTGAACCTTAACTCCTGTGCTTCAGTGATTACCCAATGATGCTCTCCCTTTTCTCCAACCTACTTTCTAAAGAATCTGACCTAAGAGTTATTGACAACCTCTGTGCTGCCCTGTGCAGAATGATCATGAGCCACATCGAAGGGGTCCCACTCGAGCAGGTTACTTCTATCTTCATCTTTAATGAATGCTTCAACAAAAAAATTCTCAGGCCATCCAAGATGTAGATGAGTTTGTTCTCCACGAAAAATTTTGATTTATATCACTTGCTCACAAATGAATCCTCTGCAGTGAATGGGTGCCGTCAGAAGTAGAGTCCAAACAGCTGATAGAAGCATCACAATAATCCACAAGTAATCCACATATCTCCATGACTAAATTAACATTTTGTAAAGTGAAAAGCTACGTGATGCAAATCCATGATTTTTGGCATTTTAACTTTAAACCCTCGCTTCTGGCCAAAATCCAAAATAACGCTTCCTCCAATGAAAAAGTCTCGCATCACATAAAAATCCACCAACATATGTTTATGTATGTATATACTTTATTTTTCACTTTTAAGGGAAATTTGTTATGGGCAATACAGGTAAAGCTGCATAACAAATGTACCAACATCAGTAACATAAACAATAACACAAGCTGTTTAGAGTTGTTTTGTACCGTTTTCACTTGTAAATGGTGCTTGATCGGTGCATATTTCTCTCCTGATTCAGACAAAATGACTTTTTTACTAGAGAACGCAATATTAAGTTTTTTTTTTAGCTGAAATGGTTTTGGTAGCAATGGTTTGAAGTGAAAGATCACAGCTACGCTTTTACCTTCACATGACATTAGCTGATGAACTTGAGTTTTTATCAGCTGTTTTAACTCTCATTCTGACGGCACCCATTCACTGCAGGGGATCCTTAGGTGAGCAAGTGATGTAATGAAGAAACAAACTCTAAGTCTTGAACGGCCTACGGGTGAGTACATTTTCAGCAAATTTTCATTTTTGGGTGAACTATTTCTTTAAGGCCCAATATACTCACATTATTTTTGCATTCATCGCTTGGGGGTAAAAAGAAGTTTGAAATACCAGAGCAGCGTTATACTGTTAGATACATCCTGACACAGACCATGCAGCTGTGAGTGGTGTTTAGGTGAATATATAAATGTGTTGCACGCTTTCCTCTCAATAACAAAAAAAAACACGCAGCAAACATGACAGCAGTGAGAAAACGGCAGTTAAGAAAGCATCTGGTCATAGTGATATAGATATATTTGCAACTCTTTAATTCAGCACTCCAGAAAAGTCACTTCATGTTTATTTATATAGCACTTTAAACAATAGATAGCTATAAAGTAAGCAGATTTACAGTATTAAACAATATCAGTGCTGCTTTTAATTAGAACTACAACTTCAGTTTCTACTATAAAGCAGCTCTCTAGTGTGTTAATGTTTTACTCATGTCTGACCTTGATGAACTGAACAGGAGAAATTAACCGGAGATTTTCCATGTCAAACACCGCAGCAATGGTAGTTCGAAGGTGTTTACCAGCCAGAGTGAACAAACTTTGTTTTGGCCTGATTTTATTTGAAATGCCGTCACACCAGTTCACCCTTCAATTTCGTTCGACGTATATCAGAGCCTTTAGTATCTACACTATTTAATGTACTGTTTGATGTATTGTTTAATATTTGATGTACTCTGTATTTATTAACAATGGTTGATATGACAAAAGTATATCAGGTCATAATACCCATTTTTACCCTTTTCTCTCAGGTCTTTCCTGCTCTCGTGGCTTGTCTCCCTCTGAAGGAGGACATGGAGGAGAACAAAACCATCTACAGCTGCCTGACCTTCCTCTACTCACACAACCCTGTGCTGGTACAAGCTCATTTTCACTCCCAGCATGCTCCGCTCACAGCACCTTATTGAATTGTGTCCTGTCAATGGACTGACTGTGTTTTATTTCTCACTCCAGGTTGTTAGTCATCTCAAGCCAATAATATCTGCTGCTGCTCATCTGTTGGGCATGAAGGATGTTGATAATGGTAAGAAAGTGTTTATTTGATTGGAATATGTTTATTTTATATTTCAAATGACATTAATAGTTCATCATTTTTATCTTTACGTGTATTTATTCTTTTTAGAAACACAAAACACCCTTCTCGTGCTGCTCAGAGGTCTAGCACAGCATCACACCAAGGAATTTGAGAGTGCGGTAATGTCACTTCCTGATGAACAGAGAAACAAAATGACCATGGCTGTCACTCAATCATAGCACCCGCCCTTTATCCTAAGTATCCCTTTCACAAGGCCTTCCACTCTCATGAAAGCCAGCCAAATTGATATTAGATTTTTTGTTATATTAGAAATGGGCTGATTCAGTTAGCTGAGTATGCGCTCACTGGTGTTCTCAGCTTTCTGTGTTGCAGCAGAGACGTTGAGACTATATTCTCTTAATTTATTGCAGTGCTCACTTAATGCTTTTTGTCACTTTTACTTTGTTTTACCGAGTTGTCTTTTCTCATTTATTATTTTTCTTTGTCTCAATGAATCTTCTGCCATCCCATCTGTATCGAATATTCCATGAAATTCTGGCTTAATATTTGAGTGTGAAGCTTTGAATTGTCCTTGCAGTGAAAGAAATATATCTCTATGAATTGTTCATTGTCGTTCCTGTATTTCTCTTAAGCGTGTTCTCTGAAAAGCCATGAATATGCTAAACTTATCCAGAATTAATTTAGGAATCCACAATGTTTCTGAAAAAAGCACATTTTTATTATTATAGAAATTGCATTCATTGCATCAGCAAATTAAACCATGAAAAATGAACTACTGTTCAGAAGTTTGGGGTCTGTAACATTTTTAAGGTTTTAAAGGCTGCATTTATTTGATTAAAAATACAGTAAAAACAGTAATATTGATAAATATTACAATTGAAAATAACGCTTCCTATTTTATTAAATTTAAAAAATGTAGTGAAAATAAATGTTCAGCATCATTACGTCAGTCTTCAGTGTCACATGATCTTTCAGAATTCATTTGGTGGTCAAGAAGTTTCTTATTATCGGTGTTGAAAAGAGTTGTGCTGCTTAATTTTTTCTTTAGAAATCATGATACTTTTTCCAGGATTCTTGCTGAATAGAAAGTTCAAAATAACAGCATTTATTTGAAATAGAATTATTTTGTAACAAATGTCTTTACTGTCACTTTTGATCAATTTAATTAATCTTTGCTGGATAAAAGTATTATCTTTTTTTAGAAGTTACTGACCCACAACTATTGAACGTTAGTTTAGTAATAAAGATAAGTAATAAAGATTTATTTCATATAGAGATGCATTTTGTGTAGGTAAAGCTGTCCCTGATGAAATTTATGAATATTCTAAAATACAAAAAACAGCAAGAGATTGAAACCTCTTTTTGTTGAACATCACCCACAAAACTTTAGTTATACGGTCCCATAAAATAAGTCAAACGTATCCTTCAGTTACAGCATAGCACATAGAATTTAAACTGTTGTGCACCAGTTTAAAACGCCCAAAATCTGAAAGTGGCATCTGTGTCATCTGAGGTGTTAGATTGCTTTAGCCTAGCTGTCAAACGTCTACCACTCATTCCTCGCTTGGCAAGTCTCGTTTTTCTTCTGTCTTCTGCCATTTGGACTTGGACTCTGACACTGTGTCCAAAGCCAGAGTCATTTCCACCGGCTGGAGTTCATTTTCAGCTGTGGGGGAGGGAGGGAAACACAAGAATATTCTTTGTCATGTTTAGATAGGAAATTTTATTGCACATGAGATTTCCATGACAAATTCTACACACAAACCCGGAAGACTTTGAGGTTGGAAAAGCGGTATGTTAAGGGAGAGAGCGAACATCAAATGCTCAACACACCCACAGGAGAGAGTGCTGAGCGTGCGAATACCAAACACACTTACTCGGCAGCCGTGAGCGTTATGTTAGCTCACCTCACTGATCTGCAGATGTCATCTGTTAGCTAACTGTCAGGAATGGAGCGTTATATTACTGCAAGCCCAGACACTGCGGCCTAATGCGAACTGACAGACTGAACAAAATGCTGATTAAAACGTACTGTAGTAATCCCAGTTGTAATTAAGTGTGGAGATGGAAGTATTTGTGCAATGAACAACAGCATACTGTGAAATCTGTTTGGTTACGTTTAACTGGGTCTTTATGTACATTGTTACTCTTTCTTGATTATTCAGTGTATATTTTGCAGGTTTCATGTGTGCTGAACTTCATTTCTCAAAAAGATATTCTAAATTAAACTCTTAACCACATGCCAGAACAAATCAATCTGAGCAGCCAAAAGCCACTGCAGAAACCATCATCTTAATAAGCTTACAACTGCAAAATCCAGCAGTCACATTTTATTGGACTGCATATGCAGAACGTTACTGCAGTGTTATTTTACTATTACTTGTATACTATTATAGTATTTATTAATCATTTTAATTAGCTATTTATTTTTGTAATTTCAGTTTTCTTTTTTTATTTAATTTTGTTATTTTGTCTTTAAATATTGCTGTTTTGCTTTATTCTATTTTGTTTTTGTTTTTTGTATTAAATTTTAAAAATTAATTTAGTTAGCTGGTTTGTGCAAATGTTAATAAAGTGAGTCTCCTATGTGTTAGTCTTAGTTAGTTGGTTAATATCATTAATATCAACATAATTTATGAATATCTGGTGCAAAATTTCATGAAGGGAAACCCCACAAATTTAGTTAGTTGGTTTGTGCAAGTGATAATAAAGCAAGGCTCCAATGTGTTAGTCTTAGTTAGTTGGTTAATATCATTAATATCAACATAATTTATTAATTTCTGGTGCAAAATTTCATGAAGGGAAACCACACAAATTTAGTTAAGAGTTTTAGTAACCTAACACCATTGCTTTACTGAATATACATTTTAATGAAAGAGCATAGAATTACAATAATAATAATAATAATACCCTTTCAATTCTATTCTCCAGGTTCGTAAGTTTAGCTGCACTTTGTCGATTAACACGGACAATAATCTAGGCTTCTTTCTCAATTTAATATACAATGTATAATAAGTGTAATATGGAACAGGGCATTTCAGAAGATTTAAAAGCAGAAATGTGCAGCTCCTATTTTTATTAAAACGCTTATGTTAATTCTTCCGGGGAAAAAAATTGTATGGAATTGTTCCTATATCTTACTAATATAATGTGATCTAATGTCTTGTAGTTAAACTTTCAAAACAACAGCTTTATTTTGTATATAGGTTTTTAATGTAGATTTTTATTTTGATTCTTTTGTTATTTTTATTTGTTATTGTTTAGATTTGTCTTTAATAGTGCTTATTAATTTTTATTTCAGTTTTAGTTATAGTACATTATTTTAGATTGAGTTTAAGTTTTTTTTAAAGGTTTTAATTTCAGTTCAATTTAATTTATTTAAATGTATGGTTTTATTTTTAGTTAACTATAATAATAATAATAATTTATGCATTTAGCAGACGCTTTTATCCAAAGCGACTTACAGTGCATTCAGGCTATACATTTTTTACCAGTATGTGTGTTCCCTGGGAATCGAACCCACAACCTTTTGCGCAGCTAACGCAATGTTCTACCACTGAGCCACAGGAACATTCTATTATATAACTATAATAAACCTGTCTAAGTCTTAGCTTTATATCAACCTTATCAGCTCATTTAATCCCGAAAAATTGTCAAATTGAATGTTGTTTGCCAGTTAAATATTGTTTTAGCTCCTCTATGTCCCCACCTGGCTGTGTGTGTCTCCACGGGATGATGTCCACCCCGCTTCTGCAGAAGGAGCGATCGGTGTGGGACTCGGTGCTGTAGAGAACCTCCTGACACTGACGCTCTCCAGGGTGCTGTGCTTTCACACGCACCTCCAGAACGGTCACCTCCTTCTCCTTCAGCTTCCCAGACTTCCCCTTCACACGGGTGCGCTTAGTGTCCACCCACACCACACGCTCCTTCACCGCTGATCTAAGTACACATGGACATATCAAGACAATAAAGGAATATTTCACCCAAAATTGCATAAATACAAATTCATCTGTAAATCTGAACTCACTCTTCGATGCCCAGGTCAGCAAGTGTGGTGTTCAAGAAGGGAAACGCCTGGTCAGGGTTGAGAACTTCAATGGGTAGGTGCACACACATGGGAACTGTCCAGTCCAGCTCGGCTCGCACCATTTTGTCATTGGTTGGGGAGTTTAAGGGGCCATCACCATTCACCTGTTTCTCCTGAGGCTTGACCCAATGCTGGACCTCTGGATCTTTGTCCTGGCCTGCCAGCTTGACGCTGGTGTCTTTAACTGGCAGCTGTCGCTCCTCTTTGTTTTCTTTCCTGTCCTCTATAATCATTGAGTTGATTCCTTTGATTCCTCCCTGGTTGAAATGATAACCCTGATCTCCTCAAGTCAGCTGTTTTCCAAATTTGAGATCCGGTTAAACCAGATGTAGACACAAGTCTTCCCAGGTTCTTCTCTCTGTGCTGTTGGATTTGGGTGGTGTGAGACACTGGGGAACATTCAGAAGTCCAGTGGAGATTTAAATGGTCTGTGTGAATGTGTGTAATGTGGCACTGACATGTGAGGTTTATTAGTCTGTCAGAGGCTGACGAATTACAGTATGGACTGGAGTGTTGTTTATATTATTAAATCATCTTTTCCCTCTCTCCAGTGTTTGTGTGTGCTGCTTAAGTTTAGTCTATGAACCAACTAACCAGCTCTGTGAGGCTTGCTTAATGCCCCTTTCCCTTCGTGAAATGTTGCACCAAATTTTGCACACAAAAAAAGTAATATATATATATAATAAATATATTAATAAAAAAACAATATTGGTTTTAAAGTTAGTACATAACTAACAAGTAGTAGTAAGTAACAAATAAATTTAATTTTGCACAAACTAAATGTGAGGTTTCCCTTCATGAAATGTTGTACTAAATATTAAAGAAGTAGTTATGATGATATTAATGATATTATCTTAACTAACAAATACATTGGGGCTTCACTTTATTAACATTTGCACAAACCAACTACATTTGTAGGCAGGGGCACCGTAAGGTGGGGAGGTTAGGATGATTCCAAGGGCCCTGCTTTAGAGGGGAACGCGATTTCAAACAACTGCAATTGGGTTATTAACATTTGCACAAACCAACTAAATTTGTGGGGTTTCCCTTAATGAAATTTTGTACCAGATATTAAGAAATTATGTTGCTTTTAATGATATTAATTAACTAACTAACAGATAGGAGCCTCACCAAATAACTAAGTTTGTGAGGTTTCCCTTCATGAAATTTTCCACCAGATATTAATAACAAATTATGTTGATGTTAATGACATTGACTAACTAACACAGAGGAGCCTCACTTGATTAAAAAATTGCACAAACCAACTAACTACATTTGTGGGGTTTCCCCTCATGAAATGTTGATATAAATGTTGTTTTATCTGAACAACATTGATATAAATGTTATCTAAATAAATAAGGTCTGTAAGTACGTTTTCATATTTAAAGAGTTTACCACTGATGGTAAACAGTCATTATAATCTGTAATTATGTCCCCACTGGATGCAACGAATGCCTCGTTTATAATGGGTTTTAATGTTTTTGAATCATCGCTCCGGCCTGACACGGCATCATCACAGTATGGTGACAGGCGTAACATTTCCGTCACACGCTTGAGGTATTCGGCCAATCACAACGCACTGGATAGCTGGCCAATCACAGCACACCTCACTTTTCAGACCGATGAGCTTTGTAAAAATCGACGTGTTTCAGAAAGGCGGGGCATAGAGGAGAAACAATAATGTACAGTATGTGGAAAATAATGTGTTTTTTGAACCTTAAACCGCATACACACATTTCATTACACCAAATACACAAAATAATGTTCTTTTTAGCAGCATCATATGACCTCATTAAGGGGACCTTTAAGGCTTCAATTATTAAAATATGCACAAAACTGCAAACTAAATATGTGATGTTTCCCTGCAAATGTAACACCCAATATTTAAAAAAAACACACTATATTGATATTAATGATGTTAACTAACACACTGGAGCTTCACCTTTTTTAATATTCGCATTAACTGGATCAGTGGGGCTTTGTGTGTTTTTTGTATTTTTTATTTTATTACCAAATATAGCTAACTAATAGCTATCTAACTAACCAACCAACCAACCAACCAACTACCCTAACTCAAGGAGCCTTTGCATTCTGACAATTGAGACTACACTCTAAAATTGACGAATCAACCAGTCAACCATAAACTAACTTTCCAACCAAACTACCCCAGCATTACGTTTTGCACCAAATATTTCAAATGAGCTAAACTGTCACTAATATGTTTAGGAAGTTTGTTAAATGTCACAGATATTTCTATGTAAAGATACCAATGTTCTTACAAATCTTTTCACACCAAACAGGCAAGTGCTGGAGTTACGAAAAGTATTGAATCATTCTATGCTTGAAGCCAGGTCAAGAATTTTCAGCTTGGTAGTTTGCTGTGCCTGGAAGACATTTAACTCAAGTGATCCTAACCCAACTACATTCTAAGCATGTTTTGGTTTTTTTCCTGTCTTGACAGGTGATTACTTGAAATGAGCGATTTACTGTGTGCTTACAGTAAAGTGCCACATTTTAATGCCTTCAGAAAACATGTCACCTCATAACTCTGCATGTTCATGGTCGTCTGGCACGAGTCTCAGTGCCGTCTCTGAACCTCTGTCCTCTTTTTCCAGCAATACAAGCTGTTCAGGATACGCAACATTCCAGTATGCTGTGCTCACTAAGTTCTACAGTAAATATTAATCTAAATTTTATATGTAATAAATTTTATACTTTTATAATTTTATATTATGCCAATAATTAATTACACAGTTTAATGTACATATGTGCATAATTGTGATATGAAATTCTTAATATCAATATGTAGCCACATATGACAGGTAATATAAACAACTTATTGGGATTCCCTTGATCATGAGAAAGCCCAAATATTAAACGATTTCTCACAGATCATCTGAAATTCCCAGCATCTGTGCTATGGGGTGGGATGGTGGTTGTCTGAGGACGGTGTGAAGCTGTTGTTGACCGTTCATAGTTTTACCGTGACTCCTCATCTGTATGCTAGCTATTGCTTAACCATATATGTCTGTTTTGCATACGTCACTCCTCACATGTTGTAATCAGCGCAGCAGAAAGGTTGGCATGGGTTTTATTGTGTTCAGTGTGCTGCTCTGGTCCTCTGTTGTTGTTGTTGTTGCCGGCTGGTGTTACATTTTGTGATAACTGCTTCACGGCTCTAGTTTAACAGCGTGAGGTAAGTCAGGCATGAGATCATGACCTGTGTGAGATCACTGTCAACAAGGCACAACAAACGGATTTCTGCTGGGAAAGGTAATCGTTACCGTGGTTCTACAGTGCCCCCTATGGACTAAAACTGATAGGGGTAATTGAATTCCTCTTTTCCTACACTTTGAACTCATTAAAACATCATAACTTGATCTTCTGGTGAAACAACAGATTTCTGTCTGGTGATGTATGCAGGACTTCTCCAATCCCTGAACATTTCTTACAATCGACTGCAAGTTCACATTCAGATCTGCCTCCATCCAATCAACAACTGACAGACAGAATCAAGTACAAAATCTGTCTCATTGTGACTTTAAGGATTTATCTTTACCTTAGATGTGGTAAAGTTGTTTAAACATGTACACTACTATGTACACAAAGTGTAAATACTAGGCAGGCCTGTAATATAGTAATAATAGGTCTATAAGAACAGTAATTTGTATGAAGTGACATAAATCAATGTATGTAAAACAATTTGACAGTCGAGAGGAAGTTCTCAGTTTTTCCCCCACAGAAAATATACACAAACAGTAATTGTATTCCATTTTAATGTATGTATTATATTGCAATTGGTATTGAGACAAACTCATTCAGCATATGTATTCCACAACTTGAGCACAGCTAAAAACTTCACAAACTCATATATACATTTTATATTCTGTCAAATTCATTCATTTTTTTCGTAACTTGAGAACAGCTAATTAACTTAAATATAAAAAGTTAAAAATATAATACAAAAATATAAAAAGTTAAAAATGAACACATTAACCATCATAAAAAGTTTAAAACATAAAAAAATTGTTATTGTAATATAAACTTCAATTCACTCTACATCTAAAACCATGCAACTGTTAACATAATAATCACAGTAACTGATAATTCATAATCATCACAAATATTATAACAATTTCTATATTTGTTTGTTATGAATACAAGACTACAAACTGTGTATTTAAACTGACTTCTGAACTGGCTTAATATATCTCATCATAACAGTGTGTGTGCACTCAGCAAAAGTTTAAAACAATCTAACAGCTTCAACGTGTTTGAGAGCACGTATGTTTGCACTTAGGTGTGTGTTCAGCGGTTCATAGTAATGGTGATGACTCCAAACGCTTCAGTCTGACATGCACTTAACTTAAGACTGCAGAGCAGCTCTGTAGAACAAACAGATCACGTCACAGATATACTGTGAAACAGTAAAAACAAACATCTACTCAGTGCAAACTAGATTACCCAGTATTTTGTAGAACAGATGAGCTGCAGTGCTGCGCTCGGCCTCTGGGGGCAGCAGTGAGTGAATGCAAACCTTTCCAGAGCGCTTGATGAAGCTGTTGATCAGTCTGTATGACAGAAAGAATGACTGAAAAAAGATCTGATGGATGTCTGGATTACATCAGACAGTTATGCACACAAAGACATGTTCAGATACTAAGTTTCTCAACGAACCGGAGAAGTTCGGCAGTGGTGATGACATCCATCTCAGGCTCTGTCTCTCCCTGTGGCAGTTCTACATGCTCCTCTAATATCACCTCCATAGAAACAGGAACCTCTTCTATAGGAGACCTATTTACATAATGTTTATTTCACAGGATTTCATGCTGACTTGAACCAGCAGTGTTCTTGTAACAATGAATGCATGTGCCAGTAAGATCGTACGACGTAAAACTGCAGTCCTGAGTATGACACATGTTCTGGCATTCAGTGTTTTAGTAACGGCTACTTTTTTAAGAATGCATTTTGTGTTTTTCTTTTAATATGTCTCACCATCTGCTGGTGGGAGTGATGAGGTCACTCTGAGACTTGTCTCCTTTAGACACATCCAGCGGCACGTCTGAACCAGCTGGACACACACACACACACACACACACACACACACACACACACAGCCATATCAGCCATTCATTCATCCCTGATGGGCCTACAGGCTTTAGTTTGACTGACATTTTGAGCAAAGAGGCTAAAGTAAAGCAGGAAGTGCTTAGACATGGTGTTTTATATCCATCACAAAAAAAAACAGGTGTGATTTCACACTGAAATCTCATTGATTTTATTATGAAAAAGAGGATTTTGTTTTCACCTGAGAGCTCAGACAGAGCCAGAGCAGCCACACCAGATTCCCTGACCACCTAAACATCCACAAAACACACAGAAAGGGAAGTGGGTTAAGGACTCTCTAGAGAAAAAAGTACACATTAGCATACTTTTATTAAGAGTACTTGCTACCAATAAGATACTTTAAAAGAATACGTGAACGGAATGTAATTTTTTCCAGACACTTAAATACACAAATGAGGCACTATCTATTTAAATATTCTTTAATTTGCATACATTTCCTAAACAGAAATCTAAACGTTGGATAAAGCCAAGTTCAAGATTCTTGTTTCATTTTGTTGACATATTAATGGTTTTAACAGAGGTGATTCTGGATTTCTTTTCTATTTCAATAAATCAGCCAAAAAAGAAGAAGAAGAAAGAAAAAAAAACATTAAAAATGAAATGTTGATGCTTGCAAACAGCACACAGTAGTTCTACACACACACACACACACACACACACACAAAACTTTAAAAACATTTAAAACGTATTGCAAGGTAGTTCCTGTCACTGTTCTAGTTCCTGTTATTTGAGAGACTTTTCAGTATGCCTTGTTTTTTACATTTTAATAAAAGCTTCTTTAAAGCATGAAAACAGATGGTTAAAACAATAATTTAAAATATACTATAAAGTAAAATCTTTTAAAAATGCACTTTTAAAAGTGTACTTAAAGGGATAGTTCACCCAAAAATGCAAATGACTCCATGATTTACTCACCCTCAAGCCATCCTAGGTGCATATGACTTTCTTCTTCCAGACAAATACATATTAAAAATGTCCTGGCTCTTCCAAGCTTTATAATGGCAGTGAATGGGTGTTAAGATTTTGAAGTCCAATAAGTGCATCCATCTATCATAAAAAGTGCTCCACATGGCTCCGGGGGTTATTAAAGTTATTAAAAATGCCCCTTTTTACAAGATGTAATATTGGTCTTGGGTGTCCCCAGAATGTGTCTGTGAAGTTTCAGCTCAAAATACCCTATAGATCATTTATTATAACATCTGGAAAATAATTTTTTTGGGATTGTCTACAAAAGAGCTGTTTTGGTGTGTATCACTTTAAATGCAAATGAGCTGCATATTCCCGCCCTGTCTTCAGAAGAGGGCGTACCATATACATCACTGCTTTGCATACCTGCAGCAATAAACAGTCGGTGGAGGCAACATGACTGAGAGACATGACATGAGCGAGAAAACCAGTGTTCAGCCATACAAATGGGAAGCCAAACATACCAAAAGTGGGACGAAACAGCACGATGTTACAGAGCTCGTGCCGCGCCGACGCAGGGAGGATGTTTGCTATTGCCACTGAACGAACAGTGCAACGCAAACTAATTTTACCAGCGCGGCGCTGATCAATTAAAATACTTTGGTACCGTATGCACACAAATACGGTTAAAACGTTAGCTAAGCACTATAATGACATGACATTCACAAAGCAGTCTGGAGTGAAATGATTTGCGCAGACCTAAACGTATTTTGAGGCGCATTACCTTGAAAAACAGAAGTAATCCACTGCGTCCTCAGTGGCTCAGATGTTGCTTACAAGATATTGTTGATGTTACAGCTGCTCCAGTGCGAAGAAAATTGAAGACAGCGTACAACCACTGAGGGCGGAAACTATGGCAATGCAGAGCTGTCCATCAGCCGCCGTGGCCCATCCTTATGCAATGTGATGTCATATTGCTTAGGGAATCAAAATGGCATGCATAGTGAGACTGATTTGGTTTAACGGGGATTAAAAAATTAGGAGTGGGTGGATTTTTATCATTGTAGGGTGGTTGTGTTCACACACTGCCAACACACATTTATATCCAAACACCATGTAAAAGTGGATTTTGCGTAATAGGTACCCTTTAAGCAAAGCACAGAGGCTGTGTAAAAAAAATATTCATATTTAAAACTTTATAAACCGCAATCTCTAGCTTTCGCTAACTGTCGTACTCGCATTCACAGTGGATGATGTAGGATGTAGGCGGAGTGTAAGCTCCGGTGAGAATATGCTAGTCTCATGAGAACCCAGTTTTGTTTACAGCAAAGGAAAACCAGTCTCCTCTTGGCTTATATCAAAAATTTTTTTTTTTTTTTTTTTTTACAAATCCTCGTTTTGTATTTCTAATTTGTGACCGGTGTTTTGTTCTCTCCATTGCGCTTCCGCATTCGTCACTTCTCACTGGAGCTTACAGTACGCCTACATCCTACGTCATCCGCTGGAACGGCGTTCTATTGTGTACGACAGTTTACGGAAGCTAGAGATTACGGTTTATAAAGTTTCAAATATGGATATTATTCTTAAAACAAATGCATCGATTCAATTCAGAAAGCCTTTATTAACTCCCCAGTCATGTGGAGCACTTTTTATGATAAACGGATGCACTTCATTGGACTTCAAAATCTCAACACCCATTCACTGCCACTATAAAGCTAGGAAGAGCCAGGGCATTTTTTTATATAACTCCGATTGTATTCGTCTGAAAGAAGAAATACTCCTAGGCTTGAGGGTGTGTAAATTATGGGGTAATTTTAATTGGGTGAGCTATCCCTTTGAGTGTGCTAGCTAGGAAACAAAGTTGTGAAAGTATACTCGTAAAGTGCACTTAAATGGAGTTATATTTCATTAGAATGATAATATCTGTACAGTTCTTTTTATTCTTTTAAGATTTGAAGTACACCACCAGCGCATGTTCAATACAATGAAGTGCACTTCTTTTTCACAAGGGCTTTAAAAGGATAGTTCTCCCATAAATGATTATTCTGATATGTCATGTGGATGAGTACATAATAATTTATCACATGAGTATATGATAATGAGATTTTCATTTTTGGGTGAACCAATAGTGTATATGTTAGTAAAAATTAGTAAAAATGTATCCACCAGATCATGTCCTTGAACTCTGAAAGATCAGGGTTCTGAGTCTGACATGACCAGATGAGCAACTTAAGACTTCTTCACCTCTCTGCTAGACTCCCGGCTCCTCTCCGTTCCTCTTTCTTTCTCCATCTCCCACAGCTCACTCTCCTCCTGCACCTGCCGTTTCCTGGAGGGACGGGGGAGCGCGGAAGAAACGCTGCAGCATTTCCATAGTGCCTGGAGGTCAGGGTGGATGAGCACTGCAATGCAAGGAGGGGAGGCATGTCAGTGGTTATAAGAGTGGAGTGTGCTAGGGCAAGGGTGCTTCCTGACTTCGGCTAAAACTGCTGAGCCTTTTGATGGTCCAGTGGTTTCATTATTAAGATTTGCTAAACTGTTCAGTGCAAGTTAAAGGAGCTGATGCAGTAGTTTCCCAGTTTGTTGATAAATATTTGTGCTGTGTACGTGATCAAATAAAAAATGATACATTCTGTTGATGACTTTATGTCCAATGATATTACAACTATTTTTATATACGAGCAAGCATTTATGAGTGGTGCTGGGCCACAGTGTGTCACAACGTACAGTTACACGGTGTGCTGAGCAGAACTGCTGCTGATGACTTGTGAGAGGCAGGAATACTCAGGAGAGTGTCAGACTAGAGAAAAATAAGAAAGAAAGTTGGAGACAGATGGACAGAATTAGAGAAAGAGAATCACATATTTATCACATAAGCAAATGATTTAATAGGTTTGGAGAAAAATTAAAGATTCACCAGCAAAGCAGATCCTTTGCAATTTTTAAAATAAAATATTTTAAATACATTTAAAATATTAAATGTACATACATTATCATATTGCAATACATACTACAGTTTAAAAGTTTGGGGTAAGTAAGATTATTTTTTAAATTAATATTTTTATTCATACTTTTATTTTATTATACTTTTATTCAGCAGGGACACATTAAACTGATTAAAGACTTTTATACTGTTTAAAAGATTTCTGTTTCAGTAAATGCTGTTCTTTTGAACTTTCTATTTATCTATGAATAAATAGAATGTATCACAGTTTCCATAAAAAATATTAAGCAGCACAACATCATTAACAATAATAAATGTTTCTTGAGCAGCAAATCAGCATATAAGAATGATTTCTGATGGATCATGTGATACTGAAGGCTGGAGTAAAGGCTGCTGAAAATTCAGCTTTGCTATCACAGAAATAAATAAAAATTTAAAATATATTAAAATAGAAAATGGTTATTTAAAATTGTAATAATATTTACAATAATACTGTTTTATTGTATTTTTGATCAAATAAATGCAGCCTTGATGAGCACAAAAGACTTCTTTCAAACAACATCAAAACAATCTTATCGACCAAAAACTTTTGAACAGTATGTATTAAAAATCATTAAAAATATGTATAACATTATTTTATTTATTAAAATTATTTATTATTTTGGAAATTACTGAATTAGAGTTAGAGTTAGAAAAACATAAATACTTATTTCAGTATTTATGCCTATTTATTTCCTGGCATTTTTTCTCAACTGATTAGACATATTTCTCTAAAGGTCAATACAATCAAGCAACAGCAAAATATATTTTAATTCTGTCATACCCCAAAATATCCTCTACAGATAATTAATTGAATATAATTGAATATCTATTTCAATATGTAGTTATCTTTTTTTAATTTTTGCATATTTTAGTAAGCTTTCATAAGAGAGACACTCTTAAGATTTGTGGCCCTATGCTATTGCTGAAAAATTAAGATGCATCAAGAATCGTTTTTATAATCACACCGTGACTCCCTAAAACTACATCGAATCAAATCATCAGGTGTCTAAAGATTTCCAGCACTACTGATTAGATTAGTTATCTATCACAGAGCTCCCACCAGAGATTGAGTTTCAATCAGAGGGTTGTTGATTTGTTGCCGCATTGCATCCTGGAAAATTTGTGTGTTTTGGTCAGCGAAGATCAGTTGTCGTTTGCGACCCCATCTCTTTGGAGGCACAGACTGCTCCACTAGGAGTGTCTGAGAATAAGGGACAAAACAAGAGAAAGAATGAAGAACGAGAGGTTATTAAGACACTGAGCACACTGTTGTGGATTCAGGCTAATGTAACTGCCTTTGCTACAAAGGCGTTCACGCTTCAAAACACATATGGATTATATAACACTAGAGCATAATGTGCAAGGTAATGTGGACATGGCTACACACACAAACCTCACTGGAGCGCTCCATCTCCACGTCTCTCTCACTGGCTTCTGTGGTTGGTGGCATGGTGATGGGAGGAGGGGTCATCTCCATAGCGACCCTATCTAAGGTGACCTCCGTAGGACGCCCATTCCCCTCATCCACGATGCACTCACTGTTCTTCAGTCTGAAAACACGTATTCAGTGATGGTTAAAAACCAAGAGAACCCGGTCAACACAAGCAGCCAGTTCAGGCCAACATTACGGGCTCCATTAAACTGTGCAGTCAAGCAGATTTTTATTTGAGATATATTTAGGTCTAGGACATTTGACCCAATAGCTGTCATTGTCTATCTAAATTGATGTTTTCTTGGGTCTCAACCAAACCAAGAGTGCCTGACTGCTCAATTTTCAAAACAAAACAAAGCAAAAAGCATGAAAATTCATTAAAAAAACCTTTTAAAAGTATTTTCCATGAAGCGCAAACAAAACCCACATTGACATGTGGTTTAAAATCTGATCAAAATGTTTTAGCAATTAATCGCAACATGATAATTTGATACCGGCATATCCCTACTTCAACCTGAAAAGGATTTGGACTGGATTTAAAGTAGTTTTAGTCATTTAAGTTTTAACGTGTATGTAATATTATAGAAAATGCTCAGTAATGTTCAAATTCTTTCCTTATACAGTGAACTGCATGTTGCACTCCATGAGTTCAGCACTGCAGCAAGATGTCATGATAAGCATGAAGAAATGCATAATTTCCACAATGACACTCTCAGTTCTTGTAAAAACCATTGACATTGTGCTGAAGCTTAAGTCATTACCATTAAGTAGATATACCAGTTATTGACTACACTGTCAGAACAAGCAGGTCTTGCAAAATTACAGTGCAGACAGTCAGTCAAAAAAGAATTTGACAAACAAATCAGAATTGGGTGCAGTGTGACTAACCAAATTTGAATCTTGTACTTCCTTCTTAACCTTCTTATCTCTATTTCCCTCAGTGTTACTCACTGTTCTATAGAGACCATAGCAGGATCCAGATGACCTGATTTCTCCACTTCTGTCGCCCTCTCTCTCTCTTTATCTTCCTCATCTGAGAGAGCATACAAAAAAGACTTATAGAAAATGCTATTTGTAGCAGGCAGTTACAGTCCAAGTGATCAGGTTACGAATGAGTGCAGGCAGTATATTTTTGGCATTTTCTGTGATGGATTTTAGGGGATATCTGCAAAAACTCTTTTTTTTTTTTTGGAAAGAAATTATTTCTTTGATTCCATAAACTATTCATTTAAGAATCCTGAAAAAAAAAAAACATGTCACAGTTTCCACAAAAATAATAAAGCAGCACAACATTGATAATAATAAAATAAATGTTTTTGAGTACTAAATCAGCATATTAGAATGATTTTGGAAGAATTATGCGACACTGAAGACTGGAGTAATGGATGCTGAATATTTAGGAATAAATGACATTTTAAAGATATTAAAAGTTATTTTAAATAGTAATAATATTTCACAATATTACTGTTTTTACTGTATTTTTGATCATATATAAAAATAATGTAAATATATGTAGCAATGCATATTAGTAATATTGTATGTGTATTTATCTGAAAATATATTTTTTTGCCTATTTCAAGGAATGGAAATGGTCAAATGTATTAAATGGAGCTGAGAGTACTACACTTAATGCATTCATCAAATCAGCCAAAATATTTAATAAACGAACACACAAGGTGCGGGGGATGTGTTAGTTCATTCCAATTCGGCGGAAATCTGCGAAGCATTCTGCAGACTTCTGTGGGCAAAAATTCTGTGTGGGCCTGTGAATGGCTAATAATGACACATTAGCTCTCTTAATTGAGATCAATATTCATTAAAGTGTCTATCTATCAGTTTCTATCAATCTCACCACCAAGATGGAACTGATCTTGCTGTTCCATGAGCATGTCGATCTCCTGAGCCGTGGCTTCAGGTAACTCTGCACCACCAAACTGGAATATAATCAGGAACACGAGATTGGGAAACTGCATATGAATTGTGTGGTACAATAAACACAGATTAAAAGGAATGAATAATATCATCTGGTGTTATCCGTGACTAAGCTTCATGTGGGTAGATGATCTGTTTTCATCTAAACTTCACAAAGAGCTGTATGAATTTTGTGGGGGTAAATGGTACAGAAGTAGCGTCATGTGTTTGGTGTGAGCAAAGGCTGCGGACACAGACTCAAATATAGATCTCTATCTGATTTCTGTTGCCAGTATGGAGGAGTGAGAGGCATGTAGAGTGAAAATCACCTCCGCTGCTAGCACAGGCACCAGCTCTGCGTCTTTGATAGTGATTGATTCAGAAGAAGCAACGAGGCCTTGAAAGGGAAAGACAGGGAGAGATTGGGTGAAAACCATAAAGAGCAACTCTTTGACCCACATCAGCTGCAATATTTCAAAATCTCACCTTTAGGTGATGTAATTTCCTTTCTGGCCACCAGAGGAGATGAGCCCTCTATAAACTGCTTTGATGATAAACAATAAATTCATGGCTCAATGGCTCAAAAAGGGTCAGGGTGAGATTAATGTGATGTGTTAGTTAAATTCACTATTATGAACTCTAAAGTCTGAGGTTTTTATCAGTTGCTATGCAGATGCTTAATGGATCCGAGATATTCTGGTCTCTAGATATGACTCCAATGAATAATTCATGCAAACTGTATGTATATGCTGCAGTTCACCACCTGAGATGACAAGTAAGGACTAGGCGGCTCACAGTCAACCCCCATCACTCCAAAAAACGGCTCCAGTGCCCACTCTGCCTCCTCCAGCTGGAACAGAGAGTCTGGGACATTCAGCACCAACCTAGCAGGAAACAAGATCCCAGAACAGCTTCTCAGGGGGAATCATAGCAACAGCAGTCATATAAACAGCTGTCACGGGTGTATAGGAACAATATGAACGCCTGTGTCAGAATGTGACACAACATGACAGTGACGACCCTGAATCTGACCTATCGGTGTCCGGCATGTCAATGTTCAAGTGTCTCTTTGAGCGAAGCAAACGCTCGATGGTCTGCTGGACCTCCTCTGTGGGGAAATGAAACAGAAAATTTTTCAGTTTATTTCAGTATAGTAAAAGCACATTTGCAGACAATGTAATGGAATATTAAGACTGTATTCATTTGTTAGAAAAATAAAATTCACATTCACAATATTCTCCATTTTGTCGAGCGAACGCACACAACCTGATTAATATTCATGAATCCAGTAGCTCATTAATCCTTGGTGCGTTTTATATTGTTCTTATTAGTAGAATTCGTATCATTGTTATCTTATCAGTATTTTTTGTTAGTTTTTCCCCAATTTTTAATTTTTTTTACAGAAACCCTGAATGACCAAAAAAGCACCACCACCAGTCCGAAGTTCAGTTAAAATGACTAATATGCATTCATACATGGTTATCAAGTTTTAATTCTAATTACTAAAGTTCTATCATTAAATAATATTGATTATCATATTATAATGCTTGACTGACTGATGTTAAGAGTGTACTTTTAGATATTTATAAAACTGTGCCATTTTATGTATATAAATATATATTTATATATATTATCAGTCTGGCGAGTAAACTAAAAAATTTACTAGCCAATGGCGATTCAATTGCCAAGGTGTCCGTAGAGGGCTGGGTCACGTAAATGTAGATATACTCATTAGGACCAGCTGAGAACACTGACCAGAACAAGTGCTACATCAAACACTATTAGAGCATGTTTTACATTGTTTTGTTGGTCTTGTATTGCACATCCCCAGTGAAAAAGAAGTGTGCTTAATCGTATTTAATGTGCACTTGCAGTGTACAGTGTAAATCTTAAAAGTATATTCTGTTCTTGCATAGAATACAATATTAATAAAATAAAAGGCCACTTAAATGTACTTAGAGTACACTTTCATAACTACTGTTTCTTAACATGCTTAAGTACACTTTAAAAACAAGCAGTTTGTAATAACGTCAAATTAAACGTTTTACAGTAAAATACCTTTTGAATCATTATATTTTAATACTTTGTCATGCTTTAAAGAAGTTTAAAGAATGTTAGTAACCAAACAGTTTCGGTTCCAATTGACTTCCCTTGTATGGTCAAAAAATATAATATATAGGATGGGAAACAATTTTTTTGGTTACCAACATTCTTGAAAATATCTTCCTTTGTGTTCCACAGAAGAAAGACTGAAATACAAGTTTGGAACAATGTTAAGGTGAGTAAATGATTAATTTCATCTTTTTATGAAATTTTAATTTTTTAAGTCTTACTTGAGTGGGTTAAAAAAGTTCAGCTAATTGTATATAATATACATTTAAACAATAATATATTTTAATTTAATTGCAAATAACAGCATTTAAGTGTCCAAAAACATTACATTCAGTTTGCACTTAAGTATATTCTTTTAAAAAGTATAGTATTTTCATAATAAGTACTCCTTTTAAATATTATGCTAAAGTGTACTTAATTTTTACAAGGGATAGTTTTTTTTTTGTACATGTTGCTTTGATCAGTTTTGGTCGGACTGAAATAAGTGGCATGTCGTAGAAATGTTCATAAATGTGAAGCAAAGCAGTACTATCTACACTAGTCAATGCTTCTACAGTCATGATGACTATCTCACCCAGCAGAAAAGCACACTGGCGATGGTAGACAATGACTACACCATACTGAAGCTGAGAGGACAGGTAAAGAGAGAAACGGGGCCGGGGAAGACTGGGATGGACTGGAAGAACCTGGACCATCACGTAATCCACAATGTCCTCACTAAATATACACACAAACACAACCTACTGATTAACATTTTAAAATCATGACAAAAAGAACAAAATACACATGAAAGAAACAATACCACTCATTATCATCCACTTTGATATGGTGATATTTTGAATGAGAAACATTTCTCTAACCATGTTCGCCTAACGTTGACCTTGAGATACTCTCTTCTGGAAATCCTGATGCCTTTAGTGGCTGCCAGCCTAAAAACAAAACAAACAAACAACCAAAGTTCAACAAACAAAACTTTAGTCAATGTTTTGACATAATCCTCTGTTCTTAAATGTCCCGTTGACTCAAATAATAGTGTCTAATTGTAGGTTGAATATAACTGTACATCTTCTATGGAGTTTATTTTAACTTTCCACATTATATAGAGTTAAATTTGACTGTTTAACTTATGAAGTTAGCCAGTTGTCTAAAAACTTTACCTCAGCGTGACTTAGTAGCATAGAAAAAACGATCCCGTTATTTATTTAACAAACGGCCAGTATTTAGTTAAATTCATTATAATTTTACACTAGGTTAAAGTACATACCAAATAGTAGAGAAGCAGCCAGTGTGACGCTGAAGCACGTTTGGATAATAAAACATTTTACCTCAGAGTTCGGTTTTACACAAATCTCAACCCAATCGATATCTAATTTAAAATCTAATCTGATAACCTCTGGTCACACTTTACTTCTGCCAAAAACACGAGGAGATAATGTAAATTTCCTCAGATACGCTCTAAATCAATACGTTGATGTTTTTCAAGCAGTTATTTCTGTGAGGATTGATTGACAGATGACACGAGGGCTGCGTCTCAAAGCTTAGTGAGCTGCCTACATAGACAGCATTTTGGCGCGTTTTGAGGCTCTACAATGCTGTCTAGGCAGGCAGCTTAGTATGTTTTGACGCACATTCGATGGTCTAGATAATTGTAATATTTTTTTATATTTTTCTGCATATAATGACATAAATGACTAAAAAAATGAATAACGCTCAGATCAAAAACCCATTTAAGATTTTACAAACGTATGTTTTATGGTTTAAAGTGACACAATGACAAATTATTTATTTGTGTGACAATCAGAATGTCTAATAAATGATGCTACCCTACAAACGCCATAACATTAATCACTTTGGCCTTGAATACCCTTGCTATTTGTGGGGAAAATACATTTATCCTGTCAAAATCTGTCAAACAGAAATATTTCATTTAAGAACAGTTCACATTTTCCATTTGTCAGACTGTTGGCCCCGCCCATTTAGCGCAAACAGTCCGCGCTGGCTTGAGACGAGCCAATCAAAACAGCGGAAAGTCCCCGGGAGAGTTCGAAGGGGGCGGTCCCGCGTGACGTCCGCTAATTTTTAATGGGAAGTGGGGAGTTTCACGCCACGCCTCTGCGTGAAGAATTTTTTAGTCAGATTTAAGCAAGTTGAATTTCGCTGCTCATAGAGCGCATTTTATCGTTTAGCGGGGCAAGCAGAGGACATGGCCTACCATAATCAGTATAGACCACCTCATTATAACAGCGCGCCGCCGGATCAGGGCTTTTTATGGAATATATTTCAGAGGTGAGTGAAACACGACCACCGATTCCGCATTTGAACGCCTGTCGATTTGACAAGCGCAGCAGGAAAGAGCTTGTTCTTGCAAGTCACGTACAAGCAGATACGAAATGCATTGGGAAACTTTAGTAGAGGATTGTATAGCTCGCAAAAGCAAATGTCTGTAATATTTTGTAGTTGCTTCCGCCGTTTTTCGATTGCTTTTCAGCTGATAGCAGACTCTTCTCGTCTTACTTTTATTATTACGCCATTCAACACAGTTAACGTTAACTTACTCAGTTTCTATTGCAACTGAGCATTTGAGATGAACTCGAATAACGTTACGCATTTGCGTAGTTTTAAGCAGTTTCGAATGCCACACGATCTTATTTTTACGCATATAAGTGAGAGTGAGTTGGTTTGGTTTAACTAAGTTGCTCGTCTCTATAGTAATGAATTATGTAATACTGCAGAGAATTGAATCTTAACGACCGTTCACACGGGTTCTTCTTGTGTTTCAGTTGCACTATTTTTTTATTTTTTTTTTGGTTTATGTACACATACTGACGACGTATCGGGCCGTCGCGTCGCGTCGCTATGTTGTCAATGTCTACAAGCGTTACGTTTTTAAGATGCCTTGTCAAGTTAAAAGTAGTTCAACTTTCGTTTTGAACTCAAGAAGTCGTTTAAACGCCCCTTATAGCATTACACTAACGTCAAAACGCAGAAATAGATGCAACTCAAACAACGTAACCCAGCAACATTCCTGTTATATTCCTATATTCTCAATATCAAATTAAGGAATTTCCATTGGTCATATGAGTCGGGAATGTCTAAAGGGTTGTGAGTCACCAGCGTTGATCTCTACATTACATATGAGTCATATGTGAGTATGTTTATTACTTAAGAGTTTCCATGACAATATTGAAATGCAAGGTGAACTTCGTCGTATTATGGCTGGATTATTATGATTACTTTTAGTGTATATGACCTGCAAGTGGTTGCTTACTACTATAATGATATGATAATCATATATATATGACCCCCAAATATGATAATCTTCCTGCGAGGTATCCCCCCCCCCATCCAATATGTAAAAGACAGCTATATATATATTAAATGTTTAAAGACAGTTTATGCTTAAAAAATATTATAAATATATGTGTAAAGTATTATTTGGAAAATATTTTGTTTCTATTCCGTTACATTTATTGCATTTCTAGTCACTATAGTAGCCTACTGTTGTATTATATGCATAATTTATTTATTAAATGTTTGATTTATTTATTTTTACTTAAAAAAAAAAAAAAAAAATTTCTCTAGACGTTTCCTAGTATTCTCTTGCGGCATCCTGAGGGTCCCTGGACCCCAGTTTGAAACCCCATAAACTTACAGTGGTATGATTGTTATTCTGCCTGATCGCTGTGATATAATAGAGAATTGAGGGGGAAAAGCTCAATCTGAGAGCCTACAGTTACTGAAACATTGGGAAAACCAAAGGCAGTCACTCTAAACTCAGTGAAGGTGGGATAAATATAGACGTAATTTGTGTTTTTTTTTCACTTTCCTTTTAGGAAAAAGTGACCCAGATGTTCCTGATCATACTTTCCTTGAATGGAAGTTGTGGTTTAGTCAGTCCAGCTAGTAAATTAGATCAAATGATTCTCAAATCATGTCTTATCATAATTCACTACATATAGCCTGATTGAAGTTGATGGTTGTTTCAAAATTCCTTGTGTGAATAAGAGTCACGAGTTCAAATATTGCCTGGTTGGGCAGGGTCTTGTTAGATAAACAAGCCGACAAGACATTCCTTTCACATTTTACTGTGGTTATGGCCTAGACTAGTCTCTCTTTCAAGGTCTTAGGTGTCCAAATTATTGAGGAGGCCTCTCTCTAGCCCGTCACTTCTGTTTTTTTTTTCAGCAGCTGCCGAAATACAGGGGTTTTGTTGGTGTGCTAAGGCATATTGCTTTGTGCTTGTTTCATAATAATGTAGCACAGGATTTTGTAAAACTCAATCCCTTCCTGTTCCTACCATAATCTCTTTATTACAAAACAGACCAAATAATACATGTAATTTCCACATGGAACGACATTCCCTTAAATTCAGCTCAGAAGGCCTGTAATGGAAACGTGTCCTTTTTACGATTTATGGCATATGTGTAATGGAAAAGACACTCCCAACAGCAGAAATAGCCAACCCGCTCTGCGTGAGACAAACTTTCCCTCTTAAAGTCATTGCTGACATGTCTTGACTGAAATGAATCATAAAAATGTCAGCATGGGGCCGCGCCTTCACAACATCAATGAACCAATGTATGAATATGTGAGGATATAAAGGAACAAATCATCTGGCTTCCCAAGACACTTTTCTAAAATGCGCCATATGTAAACTCAAAGGAAAAGAAAACTGTTTAGATGTAAATGAATGGACCTTTTTCAGTGGACCTCGCCTTGCCTTGCCTTGCCTTTTTCAGTGTTACATTTGAAACACGAGGTCTCTGAATCGTTCTCTATATAAGCTTTTACTTTCAGTTTCATTTGACCAGGCCCACATCCTGAGATTGCTTCTTATTTGTCCCATTACAGTTCTAGACACTGTTAAGGTATTTAAGTCATTCACTATAAAACAAAAGTTTTTTTTTTTTCTTTTTTTTTTTTTAAACATGAATTACATTATTTTGGCTAGCAAATAATTAATAATTTTTCTGTTTCCTCCAGGGTAGATAAAGACAGGAGCGGGGCAATATCAGACACAGAGCTTCAGCAGGCATTATCAAATGGTATGTTTGTTTGTTTTTGTTTTTTTTTAATTCATTTTCCTTTTTTTAACTTTTTTTTTAGTCACTAATAAACATATTCCAACTGGAGTTGAAAGATAAATGTTCAGCAAAGGCCCTCAAGTATAATTACTGTGTGGGGTTTCCATTGAACAACTTTCATTTTGGAATATCAGACTATTAATAAAAGGATCCAGGTTTCCTTACAGCAGAGAAACATGCTTCTTGTACAAACAGTAAGTGTTTTCCTGTAACAGTCATCTGATGATTTTGTCAACACTATTGTTTTGGCAATATGATTTAGCACAATTTACATGTGCCACGCTGACATTTCCATACAAAAATATACTTTAATTTTGTTCCACTAAAAAGATCATTCCTTTGTTTTTTTATGATGATGATCTTTAAAGATTGTTGCCCATGTGTATAAAGATGTTCACAGTATTGTTGCTAAATGAAAAATGCCCACATTAACTATTGCTAAATGTTCTTGTTCATGAAATACCAAGCAATAACCAGCATTAATACCAGTTTATAGATGACTATTCATGTATAGAGTACAAAATATGGCCTGACACTGTTAAACATTACTTTTATTGTAATTTGTTTTTCAACAAATGATCAGTGAAAGGAAGTACTTGAAAATGTAAAACAAAATATTATTTTGTTATTTTCTACGAATTTTCTAAAGATTTTATGCAACCCTGTTACCATCATTTTTCTAAATACAGTTTAAATGGGAATGATTGCTATTTTTTTTTTTTATTCATCAAATAAACTAACAAACACATAAACTATGCAAGAACGGGTAATATGTATCCTAAATAAAGCAATAGTGACTGGCTAGTTTGGGAACAAATGTTGGTCTGTTGCTATTGATAATCACAAATCAAAGAATAATGTTTAACATTTACTTAAGGATTATCTTCATGAGTGCAGTCAACAATCAATGTGTGTAAAAACTGAGAGATTGGAATGAGATAATATACACTACCATTCAGGAATTCGGGGTGGATAAGATTTTTTAATGTTTTTTTTAAAGACGTCTCATGTTCACCAAGGCTGCATTTATTTGAGCCATTACTCCAGTCTTTAGTGTCACATGATCATTCAGAAATCATTCTTATATGCTGATTTGGTGCTCAAGAAACATTTATTATTATTATTATGAATGTTGAAAACAATTGTGCCTTGTAGGTTTTTTTGTGTGTGTGTGAAAATCGTGATACAGTTTTTCAGTTTTCTTTGATGAATTGAAAGTTCAGATGAACAGCATTTATTTGAAATAGGAATATTGTAAATGCCAATTTAGACCAGAACATGCAGAGCAATGTCAACGGCCAACCAATTACAGTATGTCACTTTCAGATATTCCAAAACCCAACAAATGGCGATTTAACATGTTCAAGTCAGCAAAAATAAATAAGCAACAACCAACACCAACAGATGCTGACACACTGATCTGACAAAACCCAATGAGCATGTTTGTTACCATTTGTCTTTATCTGTCAGTGCAGATTGAATTGGCCTTAACATTGTAAAATTCACTTTTGATCAATTTAATGCATCCTTGCTGAATTAAAATAGTAGTCACCTTAACCTTTTGAACAATAGTGTACGACTCCTCCGTGATGTTATTTCTTAAGTCACGATTTTGAGGAATGTTAAGTTTGTTTGTAAAGTGAAAAAATTTAAAATGCAATCGCCTCTGTGGTAAAACAGACTAAAACCACTGGTTTAAGGGAGGGTACAGACATTAGAAGTGTTTTAAACTAGCTACTTTTCATGCTAAGCTAACTTTATGTTAGATAATAGTTTATAATAGTTCTCTAAAAAAAGTAATGAGACATCACAGTGCACCTTATACTTATGGAATGTGCCTTATTCAAATACCTCCTCAGCCTATTCTGCTTCATGAGCATATGGCCTTGCTGCCAAAGTGGGTCGGAGTTCTTTCACTCCTGCCAGAAGCTGTTATCTGCTCCGAGCAGTAATTTTGATGTAGTGCTCGTCTCAATGAGGTGCAGAATTAGCAGGAAACTCCGTTATCATTCTTGAGAGCAGGCTGTGTGAGTTTAAGCCGAACGGTTCAGTGATCCCAATGCATGTTCCTGTCAGCACTGCTGCAGTGCAATGGTGTGTTATAGCACACAGACCATTGTCACTCTCAGCAGCACTGCATTGTGAAGTATAGAGCTGCGTAACATTGTAACCCTGTGATATTCTGAAGATATTAGTATTGTAGAGGTTTGAAAACAGATATTGCATTCCACGTGTTGTGTAGTGGATGGCTGGTGCCGTCCTGTTCTTAGATTAGTGGTTCAGTGGTCAGGTCAAGCACTGCTAAAGTCCATTACTCTGTTCTGAGTCTCTGAATGCACCTCAGAGATACATCAATTGTCCCAGGCATCTGACCTTGGCGCTAATGTGCTGAATATGTCTCTATATGTCTGCAGTATATGTATCGTTCAATAATTTTCAACCTTATATCTCCATATTAATGTTTGTTAATTAAAACCCAGTAAATTCTTTAAATAATCAAGGCATTTCTTCCACACATAGCATGGCTTCAGAAGAATTTGCTTATGTATACACCAATGGAGTAAATAAATATTGCTGTTTATATCTAACATGTTTAATACATGAAAAACCATTGCAGAGTCTTTTCAGTAACAACGTAAACATTTCTTGAATCAGAGTTTTGCTTTGATGAATTGCAAAAGACCGTTTGAACTGATACATGTACAGTAAATGAATTAAATTGACCAAACTGAATCAAAGATGCTTTGAAAATATGTGTTTAAGCTTTTATACTTGAAAAAGTAATAAAATAAATTCCCCGAAAACTATATCTACAGAGCAGGATGACAGATGCTGATATACATAATAAGCAATTACGTGATGTCAAATTAAACATGAATTGATAAGTTGATGCTTGTTTTACACAGTATTATTTACTCAAAGTCTAGATATTTGCTAATTAAAATATAGAAGTTTTATTATCCTATTAAATTTTGTATTGTTATTTTATATGTATTATCTATTGACAACAGTGACCATAGATTATAAAAATTACATAATCACTATCATTGTTGAACTAACTCTTCTTTTAATTCTCCAAGTTGACATTGTTATTGAAAACTTTTTTTCCTTTGTTCTCTCTCTCTCTCTCTCTTTCTCTATTGTTGTTCAGGGTGTCTGATTTTATTTGATAGTCGTACAGTAAATGTGCTCTCCTGTCAGCTGTCGTTTAGCTGGCTCAACATATTTATGCACTCTTGATTTTCTCCAATGCTGCTCTAGGCGTTTGCTGGAGTAATGCTGTTCACATAGATTTATATCAGAGGTCATTGCTGTAAGTGAAGCAGTGGCAGTGGGCAGCTTTGATTTACGGTGTCACAACCGTTCAATTCACAGACTCCAGCCATGTTGCATTATAATTTCACTCCTGTGACCAGGGCATAATGAATTTTACTCAAAAAGCATAAATGGAAATGAAAGCTTTCAAACTTGCTGTCAGGGCTGGGAAAGGTTATGCAGCCTTGGTTGACTCTGTTTTATAGGACTAAAGGGCCTGGTTCACTTATTTCACTCAGATGTGAAGTTGTGAACTGCTGCTGCCTGTTTTAGGGTAGTTTGCAGGGTTGCTTGTGGTGTTAATGGCATCAGAGTTCAGATTGAATAGGGTGTTTTGAGTTTACCAATCCCTAAATTAAGACTTATCAGTGGTCACCTAAAAAGAAAGTTGGCTGTTACTTTATATAGAAATGCGACTTTACATGGCTTAAACTGAATTGTAAAAATGATAGTCTGACCCTCACTGATGTATGCAACATTAATGATCCAAATCAAACTGTCTAAATACCACTGTGATTCTAACATCTATCAATTTTGACCTTTGAGTAAAATTTATCATCAGTAGGTTATATAGGAACCCTGAAGTTTATTCTTTTTCAGATCTCCATGTGGTGACACGGTGACATTTAGGAAGAAAATTCCTCACATTAGGTCAACAATATGACTTGCCCTTTTAGTGATGGAAACTGTTATGAAAGAAAGGAATCTCCTAAGTTCAGCAAGTACAGTAAAAACTGTAATATTGTGAAATATTATTATAATTTAAAATAACGGTTTTCTTTTGGAATATATTTTAAAATGTCATTTATTTATTTCAGTGATGGAAAAGCTGAATTGTCAGAAACCATTACTCCAGTCTTCAGTGTCACATGATCCTTCAGAAATCATTCTAATATTTGCTGCTCAAGAAATATTTCTTGTTGTTATTATAAATGTTGAAAACAGTTGTCCTAATTAAAATTGTGGAAACTGATCCTGATTCTTTTTTAAAGAACTCTTTGATAAATAGAAAGTTCAAAAGAACATTATAAATGTCACAAATATCACATAAATGTCACTTTTGATCAATCTAATGCGCCCTTGCTGTATGAAAGTATTAATTTATTTTAAAAAAAGTTACTTATTGTACAAAATACAGTCTTGTGACCTGTAAGAAATATTTACATCCAGTATTTTTATTTTTTTTTAATAATTCACTCACTGCTTGCAGGTGTAGCAACATTTTGGATTTAGTATAATATAGCATCTTTTTCAAGCTTAGTCTCATAACATAAAACATACAAAGCTGTTTTATCAGCTGTGTTTGACCCTCGAAGAAGATATAAAAAGAAGTCCTTGTGTTAACATATGCAGTGTGGCAGACTGCTGTGTACTTATCTAGTGGAGTGATGTGAATGTTGCCATTTTTCCATGATTCCTCCCGGAGTAGGCAGTGCCGTGACTGGAGCCAGTGTGCAGCACATAGGGGCGTCTTTGTGCCTGAATTCAGACCCGCCTCCTCTCCAGTCCTTGCCACTAGCAGCCATTCTCTCTCTGAGATGGCACCACGTTATTCACACTATTTCCAATAGCCTACCTAATATGGTCAGGGTGACCTTGGTAGTCTTGTTTGGCAGGAACACACTCCTTTTTAAAAAACATTACAAACGTTCTTTTTTCCATTCTGTTCTTCCTGTTACCTGCTCTGTTTACAACTATCCCCATCCCACCAACTAGAGGAGCATCGTGATTATTCCCTGATTGCCTGATTCTTCATCACCAGTGCAAGTCCTTCCTCTCTCTCATAGCGGCTCTGTGAGTGTGTGTCAGGCCGTGACTCAGCATTGCCAAGAAGAATGGCTTTATTTCACAGCTGTACGTTTCAGTCCTGTGTCTTCTGTTGTTGTTTCCCGCAACGCGCCCACTGTGTGTTGTAGGTGTGCTAAGATAAGCACGCCCAAACAAATGATAGTGTTAGTTCAGCCAAAGCAGAAAGGGAGGGTTCACTGAGCTGGAATAAGAGAATGACCTATATAGACTATAAAGTGTGTTCCTCAAGGTCAGTGAAGAGTGTCTATTGAAGCGTACCTGAAATGTCTTTCTTACTACCTCATGTTATGACCACAATGCCACTCCTTAGTGATTCTATCAGGGGAGGCTGCAAGTGAACAGAGGAGCATGTTACAAAGAGGGGAAAAAATAGAATCTATACAGCTGTGTTGTTACCTCTGGCTATCTTAAAAATGATATGAAATTTAAACCGACTCTATTGAATGAGTTTTCCTGGTTTTACTGTGTATGAATGCTCAATGTGTAATATTCTTAAGAGTTTGTTCATAATTAGTTTTTATGAAAATGTCATGTGCTTTCAAAAGGTGCAGAACCTTTTGGTAACACTTGTTCCTTGTTATACTTGTTACATGTATCTACAATAGTGACGTGACATGTGGCCAAGTATGGTGACCCGTACTTGGAATTAGTGCTCTGCATTTAACCCATCCAAAGTGCACACACACAGTAGTGAACACACACACACCGTGAACACACACCCAGAGCAGTGGGCAGCCATTTTTTGCTGCGGCGGCCGGGGAGCAGTTGGGGGTTCGGTGCCTTGCTCAAGGGCACCTCAGTCGTGGTATTGAAGGTGGGAGCGAGCGCTGTACATTCACTCCCCCCACCTACAATCCCTGCCGGTACGAGACTCAAACCCCGCAACCTTTGGGTTACGAGTCCGACTCTCTAACCATTAGGCCACGACTTCCCCAACTAGTAATAGTTTCCCAATAGTAATAATAACAGTAATTATGCATAATTACAAGTAACTAATGCAAAGCTAAACCGAACTCTAACCTTAATTAATATTATAATGACACATTTTTACATTGTGTATTTTTCAGTGTCGTTGTTACACATTAATGTAACCCTAAGCCAACTAACCCTAATCCTAACTCGAATCCTAGTAAGCGCATGTTTTTAATTATTAGGTAAATGTATAAATACACTGTAACATCTTAAATAAAGTGTAACTCTAAATTCTTATTTGTGCAACAAAGACCCATTAAAGTTTGGCCAGTGCTTTTTGTTTGCTGATGTAACCACTATTATATTACACTATCACAATCATTCATTCATATAGAATATATTATATAATATATATAAATTATATTAAACATATATTGTAAATTAATAAAACAGTTTATAATACCTAAAAAATAAGCAATCCAAAGCTCCATTGGCAGCTGACGTCAAAGACAGCACACAGCGGAAAAAGTCAGTTTTAACAACCTTCCCAAAAATAATCAAGCACTGGCAAACATCTACTTTTAGTGACACAAACATGAAAAATAAAGATTTCATGTATTTTATATATTTTATATATTAAATCAATTTCTGCTCTTCCACTTATATAAGTCACACTGCATAAATGCGAATATCATTTCATGTTGGTTTTTACCTGGAACATGACATAGATTTATCAACATTTTGCTTGCAGGAGTGATGGCATATGGAGTCAAGCTTCTGCTTGTTGTTTTAATAATTTAGTTTTATATGGAAACTGATTGTTATGTGTTTTTGTTTCATCCAAAGGTACATGGACGCCTTTCAACCCTGTGACTGTCAGATCAATTATATGTGAGTATTGTTATTTTCTTGCATTCACAAAAACATCCCATGTCCCATTATCCTCTGTTTGTTTGTGAGCTCCATGACAACCTGCAATGTTTCCTATTAGCACACTTAGCTAAGAAAGGTTCAGTTGTTTCAGCTCAAACTGGAAAAATTTTGCTGTCACTTGCCTTGAAAGTAGCTCAGAAAGTGGAAGGTTTTTGTCTTAAACAACAGAAATCAGTAGAGCTTTTCTTGAGAAAGTTAGTCAATAATAATTGACTGTGTGTAATGATTCCTAACTCCAGTATAAGGTGATTACTTTTGGCTCATTTCAAGTGGATACACATGACCACAATAACAGTTCAATTATGATGTTTCTTGAATACATTTTCACAATTTTTTGACCATCTTAAACATCTTGTACTCAATCTTTTCAAATTGAGGGCAAAATGTTATGAATGCGTGGTTCTTTGTAAACATAATACATGTTTTTGATAGACCAGTCACTTAATAATACTAAGTAATACAATAAATCCAAGCATCAATAAAATGTCAACAAAGTGTGAATTTGAGGATTAGATGTGACCAAACCTTCCCACAATTCTTTCTTTTCAGCTATGTTTGATCGGGAGAACAAAGGCGGGGTTAACTTCAATGAATTTGCCGGCGTTTGGAAGTACATCACAGACTGGCAGAACATCTTCCGCACCTACGACAGGGACAACTCGGGGTTTATCGACAAGAACGAGCTGAAACAGGCTCTCACCGGCTTTGGTGAGTTTGTAATGCTTGCTTATTGACTGCTATAAATGGAAAGCCAGAAGTGATTGATGCGTTTGGTGAGGTGTATATAGAAAATCCTGTAGGAATGAGAGGCAGGGGCACTGATGCACAAAACCAATAAGAGGAAGGACAAATAAACTGATGGAACCACTGATGGAAAATTATTAATGTCACCCTTGAGGAAAACACTGAACTTCAAACGCTTCTTTCTTTGCACAGGTTATCGTCTTTCAGATCAGTTCTACAACACACTGATAGAGAAATTTGACCGTCAGAAGAGGAGCCAAGTGGCTTTTGATGACTTCATTCAGTGCTGTATTGTACTACAGGTAATGATCTGTGTTATATGCAACATTTGCACTTTCTTTAAAGGGATATTTCACCCAGCAATCGGTCGGTATTCATGGGGTTGTTCTTGTGTTGTTTCGTCTGTGGAACACAAAAGGAGAATTTTCGAAGAATGTCCTAGCCACTCTTTTTAATATAATGAAAGTAAATACTGGGGCTGTCTAGTTCTAAACAATTACAAAGTTTGAACTTGACAGCCCCTAGTCGGAAATTGGACATGGAAACAGGCTCACTAATCGTATTTACAACTGGGAAATTTGGAGATAATTTTGATACCCGAGTTTCCGAGTTGGGCGAGCCATAAACTTTAAATATGGCGGAGGAGAGAAAGCAGTAGTACTGTAAAGTTTTATTCATTTTTCTCATAACATCTGCATTGCTTTCTTCTGTCATTACAGTCATTTATACTACAGGGCCGTTGAATGCTTGAATCTGATTGGCTGACGAACGTTCTGAGGTGTGCAATTATTTTCAGGGAAACGCACGGCGAACGTAGTTCCAGGCAGCTCTCTTGACCGCATTACAGTTCCATATCACTTCGCATAGTTAACTGTAATAACGGAAATTAGCATACAGTACCTATACAGCACACAGGAATTACTGCAATCACACGTGCTCGCACACGCACACTACGGTCACGCAGTTTGCACAAAAAGGTGTTGTCAGCGCTGCCCTGACGATTTTATCAGTTAGCCTATATAGTGTAGCAACTTAAAGGCTACACATGACATTTCTCACTAGCGAGGTAATAACAGCGCTGTTTAGAGACGCTGCTGCAGAACACTTGAGGGACGTACAGAGGTATCCTAATTCACACAAGCTCTCTCTCTTTCTTTCTCTTTCTCTGTGTGTCTCTGTCTCTCTCGCTCTCTTTCTATTAACTTCATTAATAACTGCATTAGAATGCTCCGCTTCGCGTGGTGGCCGTATCGCCACCTCGGGTGTGCATTATTTTTCTAATAATTCAACGGCCCGGAGTCAATTATTCCTTACGTATATTGACGTATATAAATAACCATTTGAAGGGGCACTAAGCGATTTTTGCCGAACGATGTTGATATTTGAAAGCACCAAAACAAACACACCCAAACCTCAACAGGACCTAGATGCCCCCCTATTTTGAAATCTCCGCCCCACAGATACGTACACAACCCTGGCATAACGACAATCGTGGAAACAAGCGAAGATGACACACAAGCATATTCAAACAAAAGCCAACACCGATAAATTGTGTGAAACAAAGCAAAATCAACGTCACTCACCTATCAAAAAGAAAAACAACACAACCTCGGAGTCCGATTCTGGGCCTTCCTGCTCCTTGAGTTCTCTCCACCGCTGGCAAGCTGCTCCGATATTTGATCGTCACCCTTCTTTTTAATGTTTTGTTTCTCCGATATTTTCCTCTTTTTTTTTTTATCTGCCATCTCTCGCTATCTATTGTCGAACTGCTAATATCCATCCTGTGCACTCAAATTGAGCTCTCTCTTCTTCTCTTTCAATCATTACAAGACACGCCCCTTACTGCTGATTGGCTACAAGTGTATTTTGGGACTCGGTCCAAAGCTGTGGTCAAAAGCGTTTTTCAAATATTGCTTAGTGCACCTTTAATGCATATTGTATGTATTGAACACAGCAAAAATAGCATTTATTTGACATAAATTTGGGAATCATCAGCCAGCTGAATATCTAGATAGCGATGTGAATATTTATATGGCTACAAATAAATGGGATGCTACATTATATTTAAAACCTGTTGGATATTGGCTGAGTATCTTCTAATCTACAGCTTTTGGCTTTAATAAAAAGTCCCCAGGAAACAAGCAAGAATGAATAGGATGTCCACCATGATTTCTGTTCTTACCAACAACAAAACACTTGAACATTAGGAAGTTTCCGATAGCACAAAAAGGCATGCGTTTTCAAAGATCCAACCATAGGTGGTCAAGTGAGACACTTTACTGATTACACATGATCTTAACATGCATTTTAAATGCATCTCTTGTGAGATGATCAGATTTCATCTAGACCAGGGATCTCCTGGAGAGCTACCATCCTGCAGTTTTCAGCTCCAACCACAATCAAACACACCTGAACCAGCTTATCAAGCTGTTCAGGTTTACATGATATTTACCGGCAGGTGTGTTGGAGCAGGATTGGAACTGAAGTTTGCAGGACGGTAGCTCTCCAGGAGCAGGGTTAGAAATCACTGATCTAGACCCTCCCCTTTTGTTTTTTCATACTCTGCATCACTTTCACCGGTGCGCCAAATGTGCAAATATGATGAACAAATGAAACCATCACGCTGCTTACGAGCGAGGGGAAAGGAAGCGAATGGAAACTATACAAATGATAACAGCAATTTCTAATCTTTTTTTATTTTATTTTTTGCCACAACATAGCAAAGTTGGAATTGATTGTTTCAGTGCACTTTATCAAAACATGCTCACGTGTTAGACAGGTGGGCGTTGGGTAGGCAGTCTTTTGTGGCTGTTCGAACACATTTGACCACATGAGCATCTAGTCTTTTAGACCCCATTTACACCTGTATTTAACGTTTCCACTTGTGATCTTAATACCAGGTGTAAACAGGGCCCATGATAGATGTAGCAATGTATGATTTGTGAATTAATCGTTTTTTTTTTCTTGATGAATTAGTTGCTCTATTTGAAAACCAGTCTAAATGATTTGTAACCCTCTCCATCATTTTCAGTCACTTGTACCCAGAAACACATAGTTACTGTTACTTACTATGTTTTTACTGCAAACTGAAATAGCTTTTGTGCATAACTCAAAAAGTGTTTTGGGGTCAAATTAACTTGTTTGGTCATATGTTCATGAATCGGTCTGAGCTGGTTCTTGAATTCAGCTCACTGATTTAGTGATCCAGTTACAGTGGTTCAGTTTACTGGAGGTGAAGATTTTCAGTGAATTAACCTAAATTTTGGCCTGTTCCTAATAAAGTTATAATTGGACTTCAGAAGATTTGTAATAAATTGCTCTTGACTCATATAGACATTAATTATATGTGACACATAAATGACACATAGACATTTTTATTTATACTTTCATGGTGCTTTTGTCTTTATTGAAGTTAAAAATCTTGAGTTCCCATTCATTGCAATTAAACGTAAAAGCGTGACCTGAGCAGTGTTCAACTGAAGAACAAGAGTCTATGGGTTTGGAATGGTCCATCATTATGAAGTGATTTACAGCTAATACTGATTGTGTATTTTCTTTTGAACAGAGGTTAACTGACGTGTTCCGGCGCTATGACACAGATCAAGACGGCTGGATCCAGGTGTCATACGAGCAATATCTCTCAATGGTCTTCAACGTGGTATAGCACAACACAAGCACGCCTGCACTCTCCTGTGCCAAACACCAAATGTCCCTCCTCATGCGGTCTGTAGCAGAGACTAGTCAACACTACCCTCTACAGGACGACACGGGGACGGGATCTTCATGACTCTTCATTCTGTCTGTCTGTCTGTTAGTAGTCATATCATATTTCTTTATGATCTTAACCATTATTATTGAAAGAATTATGGAATTTCACTCTCTCTGTGTGTTTAAGGAATGTCGACATTGTGAAAATCATATTACGACTCTGTTGCATGCTTTCTGATAAACCTCCTTAATGTCAAAGCATGAACTAATGTTTCTTTTTTTTGGCTGAATTCATGTTTACAATGAAATACTGTGAGAGCAGGTTGTGTTTCACCATAAGATCCTTTTATTTGGATTGACTGTCAGCTCTTCCATATATTTGTAAAGAATTATATTTTTAATCTGCACAACGTAATTCAACCTTTTATTTAGGAAGGAGGTACATATGCTTTTGTATGCCTTTTTCATGCATGATGCCTTACAACTGTTAAAATAAAATAAAAAGATAACTGTTTTATTAAAAACTGGAACATTTCAAAATTAGTCTTTAGTTTGTATTTGCATCTTTTTAAGGAATGCTTTTTATTAATTAATTCATTAAATTATTCATTTATTTATTAAGGCCAGGGACACCTACCAATAACTTAACAGCACACATAAGATAAATGAGTGCCATTACTGTCAAATGTGATCAACAAATATATATTTTTAAAGGTTGGATTGCATGTTTATGCAAACATTATGTGTCTTTATATATAGCAAAATTCTACCCCCTAGTGTATGATTTTTGTGTAATACATGATTGGGCATGTTAAATACATATCTGCCCAAGCAATGCACTTAAAAATGAAAAATCTTTTTTTATTTTTGTAATATTTCAACAATAATGGTTTGTTAAGTTGTGAGAAAAAACATGATACATTTGATAATTTGCAAAATGTAAAGGATATCACCAGGATTTCATTTACTTTAGAACTACTACTAAATATTTTGAATAAGTTTCAATAATAGTCAATCAAGAAGCTGGGTAGAAATTTTTAAGAGAAAATTAAGGATTACACATACTGTATATCTTTGAATAAAGCATTATTATAGTTTTTTTTCTCATTCCACGCAAGTACAAACACAAATCACATGACTTTTGCGGAATAGTGTTTCTTTTCTGGTTATCACCTAGAACAAAAATGGTTTCTGTGACATTCTGCTGCTGAGATATGTGACCCTGGAGCACAAAACCAGACTTAAGTCGCTGGGGTATATTTGTAGCAATAGCCAAAAATACATTGTATGGGTCAAAATTATCGATTTTTCTTTTATGCCAAAAATCATTAGGATATTAAGTAAAGATCATGTTCCATTAAGATATTTTGTACATTTCCTACCATAAATATATCAAAACTTAATTTTTGATTAGTAATATGCATTGCTAAGCACTTCATTTGGACAATTTTAAAGGCGATTTTCTCAATAGTTAGATTTTTTTTGCACCCTCAGATTCCAGATTTTCAAATAGTTGTATCTCGGCCAAATATGTGTCCTATCATAACAAGCCATACATCAATGGAAAGCTTATTTATTCAGCTTTCAGATGATGTATAAATCTCAATTTCGAAAAATTGACCCTTATGACTGGTTTTGTGGTCCAGGGTCACATATGATCAAGATTTTTTTTCATCGTAATCAAGAGGGAAACTGATATGCATATTCCGCAACTTCTGTCATACTCTGATTACAGTTAAATGCACATCTGTATGAATAAAAGATGTACATTTTTAAGTATGAGTAATAGGACGTTGTATATGGTTTGAATATTAGGATGTTTCTCACATTTGCAAAATGAGAAGTACAAGTAGATAATAAATAGCTTACTGTGAGGCACTTGCAATAACGTACATGTTAAAATGCGCAGTGTTTCAATAGTATAGCCATAACCCTTGCTGTTTTTATTTAAGTTATAGTTTACCAGCATCTGAAAGTAGTGCTAGATATAAATAAAAACGAAATGCAGAGACATCCAACTCATTTTTTTGCTTTGCTTTGCTGACAAGTATTTGGTTGAGGATTAAACACCTGTAGTAATCTCTCTCTCTCCAATAACATCAGTTGAGAAAATGTGAACAATGAAGTTAACTTATTTTTTAGGTTGTTTATATGTAAGCTGAAAATTGAAGTGTTTTAAAAATCTAAAAAGTGGAGGAAAACGTTTCCTGACTCGTTACTCCAAAATACCCTAAGTGGCTTAATAATATTCAGATCGGGTCACTGTGCAAGCCATGAGAGATGCTCAACTTTCATGTTCATCAAACCACTCTTGGTTTGTGAAATCAGAGAATGGGCACCAGGCCATGCATATGAAACCTCCAACACTATATTGGCTACTGTTTCAGTTTCATCGTCCAACCCCTGTATATAACCATATTTCTCCTATTTATATCCCAGTATAATGAACTATGTATCCCAATGACATATGGATTGTTTTAAAGGAATAGTTTACCCCCCAAAATTTAAATTTTGTCATCATTTACTCACCCTCGACTTGTTCCAAAGCTGTAGGAGTTTCTTTCTTCTTTGAACATAAAAGAAGATATTTTATAGAATGTGGGTAACCAAACAGTTGCTGCTCCCCTGCTCCCCAGTGACTTCCATTGTATTAAAAATAATAATACTATAAATCAGTGGGGACCAAAAACTGTTTGAAATTTTTTTTCAAACTTATTTTTTTGAAATTCATACAGGTTTGAGGAGAGAGTAAATGATGACAGAATTTTCATTTTTAGGTGAACTATACCTTTAAGTTCATTTTGAATTTTCATCCATTCTCCAAACTGCTTACCCTCTGTGGGTTTGCCAGGATGCTAGAGCCCTGTAAATGTGAAAAGGGTCCCAGTTATTATTTTCAGAGATCTATGGTTGGATGTTTAGTTATAAAAATGTCTTATGTAACTGTCCTCTCCATATTTTTCTCTTATTGTGTGCTGCTACAGGAAAAAACAACAACAACAAAAAACAATTCCTTGTGAATGATGTGACTTTTGCATCTGTGTATTTTCTACATTAACATTAGTACTAGTGAACTACAGGAAAACAAATAAATAAAATGAATGAATAAAACAAAAAAGCCCACACATCCAAAGTAGTCTTGAAGAGCTACATATATTTCAGATATTTGACTGAAGATTAAACACCTGCTATTTCAGTGTGAATTTATTATTTTTCTTCAATGCCTGTTTTGTCAAGAAGTAATACTAAGACGAATAATGGTAACTTACTTGACCAGTGCCACTATTAATATGGAATGTGATGTTTTGTTAATAAATATAATCTGTCCTCTTATATAACTATCCTTTCATTGTGTGCTACCAAAAAAAAAAAAGCACACAAACAAACAAAACCCCAAGCTTTCTTGTATTTCACATGATTTTCAAAAGGTGGGCTTTCCTGTAAATCTAATGATGTGTTTGGTGTATATATACACATGTATTGATCTTGTCCTGAGTGTTTTAAATTTGGTTGGTAAGGGACACATGTAGAAGCGTGGGTCTTTGAAATTTTTCTCCACTGATGTCTGTTGTTAAAATTAAAGTTTACATATGATTATGTTAAGTTTTTGCTATTCATCCACAGTTTTGGAATTCATCCACATTATTACACTCTGATTCTGGTTCATCTTTAACATTGCTTTTGGGTTATAAAATTGTGCATTTCAATATCATTTACAAATTAAATTAAGTTAAAAAGCAAAATTCTATAGTTAATCTCTCTAATATTAAAATACAGCTAAATAAATAAATAAAAAATCCACAAGGTATTTACAGAGGAGGAAAAGTGGGGGTTATTCACCGGATGCATCCCTGTTCAGCTCAAAATTCTCCACATTACTGAACACCACGCTCATAGTTTTCCAATAAATTACTATGTATTTGACCCAAATTTTTAATTTCAGTTTTTGCTGTGTTTTTTCTTTTTACTAAGCAAGCCTGCAAAGTGAAAACTCATCGACGCAACTTTGTTTATTCATGAAGTGCAGAATCTTTCATATGTAACTTCTACAGTGATTTGTTGTTTTGAACTTGAGCTTGCAGGTACATAATCATTTTTTTTTCTCATTATAAAGAACATTTTAATAATCAGAAGAAACTTCATTGGTCATTCCACTATAAAGAACCTTTTGTGCAGAACGATTACAAGTTTTTTTATTAGCTAGTGAACTAGTAAAACTACACATTCTGAACAATTATAGTTTTAAGCAGTGTATTAGTAGTCATTATGCTTACACTCTAAGAAAATAAATCACAGGTTTTTACCTGCATTTTAAATTACGCATTTAAATGTATTTTGAGTTTTCGGGTTACGGGGTTACAACGGATAATGGATAACGGATAATGTCCTGGAAAATTACTAGTACCTTTGCCATTTTTCTAGATATTTTTCTTACAGTGTACTAACTGATCAACAATCACATGTACAAGCTACTAACAAGGTGTATCATAAATGAACAATTATTAAATTATTATTGTTATTATCAAATTGAACAACTGCAAATAGCAATAACTTAATTCATGTGATGTATGTACTTCTAGACATCTTTGGTTTCCTCTTGTCGTGAAATTTAGATGGAAAATTTGTGTGAAAAATAGTTTGAGTCACTTATCAAAAGTTGCTAAAAGTAGCCAAATAAATGTTAAAAATAGCTAAATTTGTTGCTAGGTGCTTTTGGAAGAAAAAGTTGCTAGGGTAGTCTGAAAAGTTGCTAAATTTAACAACAAAATTGCTAAGTTGGCAACACTGCTTAACACAGAATCGACCGTTTATATTTTTTCTACGAATCTTTGAGTTAACATGTAGGCTACTAAACATGAGTGGAATTTGCACCGCAGCGCCCCCACACCTTGATGCTCATGACAAGCATAGCATGTATAGTTATCTTTATTGAAGTGAATTAGGTTTAAATCGCCGTCATGCATGAATGAATGATATTTTTGCAATTTTACACATAATAATCCACAATGATCACATTACAAAAAAAATGAAATTGCATGTCAAAATAACACATTGTCAATATTTTTTGAGACCCCCCAAAATTTCACAAATCCCGTTTTCAGGGGAGCCCATGTCTTATTAAGGGGAGCCGAGCTCCCCCTAGCTCCCCCGTAGTTCGCACCCTGGTGGTACTCATTATAAACTCTAATGAAACTGTCCCCTCCCCCCTAAAAAACCCTAATTTTATCAAAACATTCAAAATTCCATGTGCAAAAACAACAGATGGTCAGCCTGTATATTTCAAATTAACTGTCAAGAGTGTGAACTTTGATGAGGAAGACATGCCGGAACTCAAAAAACAAGAGCTGGAGCAAACAAAAACAGCTTTAGGGTTGTGGGAAAATTTCAGAGAAGAGCAGAAAAACTTTGAATATGCAGTTGATGAACCCTACAAAGCACAAGTCAAAATAGATGCATCATGGTGGCACTTGACAACTCAAGCGACCCGCTGCACTATCTGTCAGGAGAATGGTCACTATCCTGGATGCTGGTGGGTCAAAGATCTCTCATGGTGTAGGAGCTTGCAGGTACATAATCATTTTTTTTTCTCATTATAAAGAACATTTTAATAATCAGAAGAAACTTCATTGGTCATTCCACTATAAAGAACCTTTTGTGCAATGGAAAGTTTCCATGGATGTTAAATGTCCTTCATGGAAACATAGATGACCATAAAATCCTTTATTTTTATAGTAGCGAAATGTGTAGCTGTAGCACTAGTGCATGACCATTTCTGTGCTCAGGAAATTTTGTTGTCCTTGTTTAGTTTTGTTGTACTTTGATGTTTAACCTAAAAATAGCAATGACTAAAATATATGATGTTAGATTTTTTTATATTATTTCATCTTGCGTTTACTCTCATTTTCACATTGTTTTAAAAATGTGATATTTAACATATAACTAATGTCTATCAACATTTAAAAAGTTACAGAATATAACGAAAAGATCATTTATGCACGAAAGAAGACTGTGACACACCAATGGAAGAACGACTGAGTGAAGTTCTTAAAAACAGTAAATCAATAAAAGCAGCCACTACTAAATATATACTCAACACAACAGTCTTAAGTCCAGGAGAATTACTGATAAAAGAGTGAATTGGACAAGAAAAAGACAAAAAACCTCGTAAAGTCATACTGATGGTTGGAGAAACAGGAACAGGGAAGACCACCGTCATCAATGCAATGATCAGTTGCATCATGGGTGTCAGATGGGAACACAAGATTTGGCTGGAGGTGGCCGAGGTATCAGATGAAGCCTGATGAGTCTCAGACAGCAGCAGTGACTGTTTATGAGGTTTATCCACAGGACAGGCCATTCTCTCTCGCTGTTATCGACACACCTGGATATGGTGACACAGAAGGTGAAGATAAAGACAAATGCATTGCTGTAGCTCTACAGCAGTTGTTCAGATCTGGGGATGGCATTCAAGAAATTCATGCAGTGTGCAGAAAGTTCGTGCGCTTGCGCGTGCCTCAAAAGAGGGCTTACAATGACTTACAAAGATACATAACAGCTACAAGTGTATGCACTACTTGCTTTATGCAAGCACTATATAGGATAAATCACTATACAGGATTTACCCTATTATACTTTATCGACACGAATTGATAGGTGAAACAACAAACAGCCACCCACAAATAGTCTATAAACAAAGCATCAGGCTGTCTTTGAGTTCACATGAACAACGGTTAAAGTTACTCGTCGTCAGGCTACAGAAGAATACCATAATTCCTCCGTTCAATTAGGCCTAAGACATCGAGAGTCACGCAGACCTATAACAACCCAGCCACAACACATAATTGCGAATAACATGCCTTACCTTAACACAGAATCGACCACAAAGTCCAGCGTTTATATTTTTTCTACGAATCTTTGAGCTAACATGTACTAAACATGAGTGGAATTTGCACCGCAGCGCCCCCACACCTTGATGCTCATGACAAGAATAGCATGTATAGTTATCTTTATTCAAGTGAATTAAATGAAATTGCATGTCAAAATAACACATTGTCAATATTTTTTGAGACCCCCCAAAATTTCACAAATCCCGTTTTCAGGGGAGCCCATGTCTTATTAAGGGGAGCCGAGCTCCCCCTAGCTCCCCCGTAGTTCGCACCCTGGTGGTACTCATTATAAACTCTAATGAAACTGTCCCCTCCCCCCTAAAAAACCCTAATTTTATCAAAACATTCAAAATTCCATGTGCAAAAACAACAGATGGTCAGCCTGTATATTTCAAATTAACTGTCAAGAGTGTGAACTTTGATGAGGAAGACATGCCGGAACTCAAAAAACAAGAGCTGGAGCAAACAAAAACAGCTTTAGGGTTGTGGGAAAATTTCAGAGAAGAGCAGAAAAACTTTGAATATGCAGTTGATGAACCCTACAAAGCACAAGTCAAAATAGATGCATCATGGTGGCACTTGACAACTCAAGCGACCCGCTGCACTATCTGTCAGGAGAATGGTCACTATCCTGGATGCTGGTGGGTCAAAGATCTCTCATGGTGTAGTCCCTGTTGAAAAAAAACAGCATATGCTGGTTAGGTATGTTTTGAAGAATGGCTACTGGTCTGAGCTGGATTAAGCTGGTCCTTAGCTGGTCGTGTGCTGGTTTAAGATGGTCCCAAGCAGCATATGCTGGTTTTTTCAACAGGGGTGTGATGACGAAGGGAAAGTGTACAGTCTGCTCTGGGAAGTGTGACCACACTAAACATGTGAAAGAAGAGACAATAAATGAGATTAAGACAAGGAGGGTCAAAAGAACAAAAGAGGATCTGAAAAAGAAATATGAAAAGGAGTTTGGAGAAACCAAGTGTGTAATGACTAAACTAGAGGAAGAGATCGGGAAGATGGAGGCAGAGAAGTGTGAGACTTGTGTGGAGACTTGTGGAAGAGTGTTATCAGTGTTTGGAGAAATTAATGGAGATGGCATTAAAATCTACATCCATATCCTCTTTAAGACATCTGGACTTCATGATTGAGAAAGCAAAAGAAATTGGGAAACAAACAAAAAAAAAGAGTTCAGAAACTTGAGGACCTTAAGAGAAGAGCTCAGGAGGAAAATAGGGGACTCATTGGAAGATTACATGTGGTTATTTTACCTATAGAGAGATAAATATCACTTTACAATACATTCCACAAATTATCTTATCCTTTACATTCACTTCACAATACAACTTGACATAACTGCTGGATTAAATATTAAGTTTCTTTAGTAAAGCTTCATAATCTGTCTGAGAATCTAAATTTCAGGTATGCAATATGTTTATGCACTTGTAAATAAATGCTATAAATTAAATTATAATATAAATTGGACCTCCATTTACTATTATTTGCAGTATTATTGTTATTGTACATAATTAGATAATAAATAAATAAATAAATAAAAGTAGTGATGTAAACATCATGAACATTTGCACATTTGCTGTTATGATACCATTTGCAAAATTTATGTTTTAAAGAGGACCTTTTTGTTGTTTAGTTTAAACCTAACAGCCACTAGATGGCATTATTTTCACTTATTTACCTTGGCTAGTTTGGCTGTATTTTGTTTCATTGTTTTATCGCTTTATTAACATAAGGGAATCCAAGTTTTTGTTACTTTGTTTCTTTACCTTCTGAATTTCGTGGAAGTCTTCCATTAAAGATTTTGCTTTGTTGCTGAGATGGATTTCTTACTCTTTGCTTTAGGGTTAAAGTTCACAAGCACTGCTACTCTCCATATTACAATTACAAAAGGGTCTATCAAAATGAAAGTCATCAACAGAGCGGTCCACACATTTGTGTTAAAGGTATAGTTCACCAAAGAAATTAACACTATCCATTACTATGGAAGTCAATGAGGCCAGCAACTGTTTGGTTACCAACATTCTTCAAAATATCTTCCTTTGTGTTCAGCAGAAGAAAGAAATTCATAGGTTTGGAACAACTTGAGGGGGAGTAAATGATGACAGAATTTTAGTTTTAGGTGAACTGTCCCTTTAAGTGTAAAGTTCTTATAAGGTGCAACACCCATTATAACCTATTATTAATAACAGTTTACAATTAATATTGCATAGGCTATTGATCTACTCAGCATTCCCCTTTCAATTTTTTTTAAAAAATCTGACAGAAAAATGTGGTACAATTTGCAGCGGTCTTGGATTTGCTTGATCAAAGTTTAAATCTATTTAAGGCGATATCCTAACATTAAGGTTTCAACCTAAGCATTAAGGGGTCAACCTATCATTGTAATCGTGTCTAAAACTGATCATTTCAGAAAATCAACCAGGGATCATGGAACTGAAGTAAAAGCTGCAATAAAGAAACACAAAATCTATTCAGTCCAGAGGAGCCCATAACAAATACAACAGCGCCCTCTAATGTCAGACAGAACAGTTCCTCGTTGGCTGCCTTTGTACTAGACTACATATGAATGAAAAGCAAGTGGACTCATATTGCCAACATACTGTCTATAAAAAATAAAAAAGTAAAGTGTTGACTAATTTATTTAAATTATGAATTAATGCTTTGATTCTCTAAAGACTACTGTATCATAATTTGATTTCTAGTGTCCCTAAATTACCAACATGTTCAAAACATTGCTGTAAAACGTCTTGTACACAATGGACTCCACAAGAACTCTGAATGTCCTGTGGTATCTGGCACCAAAACATTAGCAGCAGATCCTTTAAGTCCTGCAAGTTGTGAGGTGGGGCCTCCATGGATCAGGCCATCCCATAGATGCTCAGTCGGATTGAGATCTGAGTGGGGAACCCTGCTATCCTGCTGAAAAAGGCCACTTCCATCAGGAAACACCATTGCCATGAAGGGGTGTATGCAGTCTGCAGCAATCTTTAGGTAGGTGGTGTCAAAATAACATCCTCATGAATGCCAGGACCCAAGGTTTACCAGCAGAACATTGCCCAGAGCATAACACTACCTCCAGCGGTTGAGTATCAAATATGATACTCAACAAAAACACATATACAAACTAATATTTAAATATTAATATTAAACTGTTCCTGACTATTATTTCATATGTCAGGTTTTACAGGGTTAGTAATGATTGTAGTGACAGCTGAGGATAATGCAGTAGTGACTGTTGCTGTCTGTCTAGCTGCTGATGTTATTTTGAGTGAAAAATAATATATTTGATATATCTCAAAAGACAAAGTAAAGATATTTATCATCATTAACAGATACAATCGAGTTCATTCTTTCATTCTCATTGTACATAGTAAGACAGCATCACTCAACTTCTCCAATTTTCTTGTGTGATACCTCATTTCACTCGTACAGTAGGCCTAAATGCCAAACATATTTTTAAATAATATGGCTCAATGGAGCAGACAATGTTCTTGAAAATGTCTGAGTTATGGAATGTTTGGCATCTCCCATAAAAAAGTTACTGGTGATTGACAAGTGGCAGAATGTCAGATTAAAATGACCTCAAGTGGACAGGCAGATGAATGGATTTAACATCTGTTGGTCACACCGTTAAAGCAATTACAGATATAATGAGGAGGATATAGTGCACAGTGCACACACACATTCACCAATGACACAATGGTTGTCTCTATGGAGAACAGACCAAGGAGAAGATCTGTGATTGAGCTGCTGCCTCTCATTAGCAGGATGGCCAGTCAACTGTCAGTCCTAATATTTAAAATGCACCATGTCCAATCGGAGCTATTATAGACATTATACAATCCCTCTTAATTTTTCTGTTTACTGCATTGCTCAAGGACATTACTCTTGCCTTCAGCTTCGGTTACACAAGAAAAAGCATATTTAAAGACATTTTTTTGCTTGAAAAAAAATATTAGCAGTTAAAAAAAACCCTGATTCTTGCAGTACATCACTGCCAGGCTTTATAAGCTTCATATTTGTTATTTTCAGTGTAGTTATTAGAGCAATTAAATCATTGTTCTGATTTCTTGCCAAAGAGGGCTGACATAGGAACAGTTCACCCAAAAATGAAAATTTGCTGAACATTTACTCACCCTCAGGCTATCCAAAATGTAGATGAGTTTGTTTCTTCATCAGAACAGATCTCGAGAAATTTAGTATTACATCACTTGCTCACAAATGGATCCTCTGTAGTGAATGGGTGCCGTCAGAATTAGAGTTAAAACAGTTTATACATCGCAATAATCCACAAGTAATCCACACGACTCCAGTTGATCAATTCATATGTCTTAATAATAAATTTGTTTATTACAAACATGCAGCTTTTTACTTCACAAGATGTTAATTGATGGACTGGAGTCATGTGGATTACTTGTGGATTATTGTGATGTTTTTATCAGCTGTTTGGACTCTCATTCTGACGGCACCCATTTACTGTACAGGATGCATTGTTACTGTACGTGATGTAATGTTACATTTCTCCAAATCTGTTCAGATGAAGAAACAAACCCATCTATTTTAAATTCTTGACTGATATTTGATATTCTAAATCTTGACTGATTTGTCTCTAGTTTTTGTTGTGTTAGGGTCCTTCTCACTAGTACTCCAGGCACACTTTCAAGAGCATGGAAGGCCGTAGAAGGGCAACAACCCAGCAGCAGGACCGGTATCTGTCAAACTGTCAGAAACAGACTCCATGAGGGTGGCATCAGGGCCCAACATCCTGTATTGGGACCTGTGCTCACAACCCAGCACCATGCAGCTCGATTGGCATTTGCCAGAGAATGCTAGAATTGGCAGGTCTGCCATTGGTGCCCCGTTCTCTTCACGGATGAGAGCAGGTTCACAGTGAGCACATGTGACAGACGTGAAAGTGTCTGGAAATGCCGTGGGGAATGTTATACTGCCTGCAACATCATCCAGCATGACCAGTTTGGCGTTGGGTCAGTGATGGTACTGGGAGGAATATTCTTGGAGAGTCTCACAGACCTTCGCGTGCTCTTTACTGCTATACCTAAAAACAGTACCTTTTTAGTGATCCTCCAAACCATTGTCAGACCTTAACACTGGTGCAAGGGGCCCTGGGTTCCTCCTGGTGCGTGGCAATACCTGGCCTCATGTAGCCAGAGTGTGTACGTAGGCAGTTTCTGGATGATGAAGGCATTGATGCCATTGACTGGCCCTTATATCCTCCAGACCTAAATCCAATTGAGCACCTCTGGGACATTATGTAACGGAGCATCCGGTATCCAATCCAGTATCCAGGCTCAGTGAAACTCAGTGATGCCCTGATCCAGATCTGACAGGAGATCCTCCAGTACATCTCATTAGGAACATGCCTAGACATTGTCAGGAGAACATACAGGCACATGGGAGCCATAAACAGTATGTTATTGTTGACTTTTACATTATGAGTTGATTTGATAAAATTCATGCAAGTTGGATCAGCCTGTAATTTAATTTTGTTACTTTGATTTTTGGTGTGATTTTGAATGCAACTCTCAGTGGGTTGATGATTTTGGTTTCCTTTGTCCATTGTGATTTGCACAATGTGTAAGTAGAAATTTTCAACTTGAATATTTCATTCATCAAGAGCCAATGTGTGATCCAAGTGTTCCTTTCATTTTTTTCTTCTTTTTGCACACACTCTAAAAAAAATCTGTAAAAATAGGGCACAGTATAATTTGAAGGAATTCTTCTGTATTTATTGTTTTACAGGTGTTTAACCAGTATTTTGAATTTCATACTTCATTGCATTGTGTTTTAGAGTTAAGAGAAATGTCCGTAAAATTAATGGATAATGTTGTGTGTAATGAGCTGCCAGTAGCCTACTTTACAGTTATTTTACGGATTTATTTTTTACAGTGCAGTAAAAATATTTATACCTACATGATCAATGATATCAAAAGAAGTATATAAGAATTGCGATACATTACAATACTTTTACTAAATCTTTTGGTGTGCTTGACAGAGTGAATTTTGGGCTTTTCTGTCCTTTTTCTAAAATGAGGCAAGCTCATTTATCATCTCCCCCAGGAAAGATGTTTCTTGTGTTCCTAGTTGCCCCTTAAATCAGTCTGGCCACCACTACACCCACCCTGTCCAGCCAGCTTGACACACTCATAATGATGATGAAGTGGCCTCACACATTTCTCTGTGTGTGTGCAAAAGAAAGTCCAACAGAGAATGTGAAAGGGACAAATACATACAGTAGCAGCCACATGTCTGGGCACACATGACTGAATGCTGTTATATTTCATAAATTTTAATGGCTATTATTAAATTTTTTGAAACCCTTGTGTGCATGTTTTTGAGCTCTGCATGCGTGTGTGTGCTATCAATTTTACACCTTTCAATACTTCAATCAGGGCCAACAGCAGGCATATCCTGCAGGTGTGCGTGTAATTTTCTTTTGAATCTTTCAACAGTTTAAACGCTACTCTGTTTGATTAGCAAATTAAAGTGATACAAAACCACACATTTCATCAGTTCTGCTATGTGGTTATAAGGTTTAAGATGGAGGAGCTTGCCTTTGCAATATGTGGTAAGTGAGACAGATCAAAAAATCATGTATAAACATATGATTCCCTAATCAAACACACCTGATTCAACTTACCAGCTTCTTAAGCTGTGCTCCACTTCACTTTTAGGCACACACTGTACTTATTCACTCGCCTACTGCTTTTCCCCTACTATATAGTAGAAAAGTAAGTGGTTTCGGACACAACCGAACACAAACTTCCCCTAAGACCTAAGCTAGCACTTCCCCTCGGGGAAATCCTGGTGCCATTTTGAAGTGCGTTCCACTTTGTGAAGTGGATGAGGGAAGTTTATATGGACAGATCCTTGGCCCCTCGATTTTGACTGAGAGAGTGAGAGACATGTACCACAATGCAACACAACTGCTACGTCACCGCAGATCGCATTTAATTTACCCCCATCCCAAGCAATATATTAATTAGTTTTTACAAATATTTTAACAAGCCCAAGCATACATATATACTTACAGAATGCTGCATCAAATAACTCATAAGGGGGGAAAAAAACAAAATAACAAATCAAATCCATAGTGGATTGATCAAGGTGATCAAGGTCTTAGGATGCTCCAATTCAACCCATTGCAAGTGTTCTGCCGGTAGTGGGCACTCTTGCAACGTAATCAATGGTGTACATCCGAGTCAATGAGACAGAGGGAGGTTAGCAAGGGAAAGGCATTAAAAAAGTAAGTGGTATAGCCCTAGCAGATAATCTCAGACCTTCTTCGTCTGTTGTTTATACTGTGCTTGGTAAACCATCTAGAAGGTGCATTTCTGCCACCTACTGGACTGGAGTATGGAGTGCAACCTTGTTGGAAGCTAAAAGAAAAAAACATTGGGTGCTTCTCAATACTCAAATTGAGGCTTCCTCATTTCCTCGCTCCTCCGTCCTCGAGCCTGTGACCCAGAAACCGATCAAACTCAGCCATCTTGAAGGACATCTCAGTTCTCTAATTGCACCGCGAGGAGGCGAGGAACAAGGATGCTTCCAGAGGAGATATCTCCTGTATGTTCTATATGCGGAAGTCTTTTTTGGTGAAAAACCTGAAAATTCTCCTCCCTCTTCACATCTGTCGTAATAATTTTAATTTACATTTTACCTTTGCGGTTTAATTAAAACATACATGTAATTTATTTCAACAAGGCATCTTGCTTTATAAATATTTATTATGAATGTCTTAAATAACAAACTTGTTCAACATAAGGCCACATCCATTTAGTGCAGCTGATGAAGCTTTGAAGTGACGCTTGAGTGGTCAAGAAAATTCCAATGTACAAATAAAAGTTCCTTTGATTCCTCTGTCCTCATTTTCTTTCCTTGCATCCTTCCCTCATATCCTAAGGGGTGGGGGGGGGATGCTAAGATGCAAGAAAAGGAAACGAGGATGCACAAATTAAAAATGAGAAGAACCCAAACTCTAACTTCAAACATTCCCTTTCTAAACATATCCTTAAGTGAATTGAAAAAAAAATCACCTTCATATATATAGCCTTAGTAATCCTGAAGTCATTGATTAGCCTGTTCAGGTTTGTTTGATTAGGGTTGGAGCTAAATTCTGCAGGACAGCGGCTCTCTAGGACCGAACTTGCCTACCCCTGGCATTAGTATAATGATGGGGGTATAGTTGGAATTACAGCAGAAGGAGTTGTTTCAGACTCATTTCCTGTGCTTCCTTATTTACTATCCCACCAAAACTTCCATACTCATACTCCCAACAATTTTCCAGTACCTTTTTAACATCCTTTTACATTGATTCGTTATCTGACTTCAAGACTTGAAATGGGCCTCCAGTTCAGGTCATGGAGCTCTCTGCTAAGGAGCTGATTATTTGAATCAGGTGTGTTGAATTAATGAGACATACAAAACATGAAGTGGATCCCCAAGATCAGGATCATGAATCAGAGAGATCCATATTACTCAATGTATCAAACTTTCTGAGGGGTAAATTATAGTATAGGCCTATTATCTATCCATGTATCATCCATTTATCCACCCACCCAGCCCCATCTATCTATCTATCTATCAATCAATCAATCAATCAATCAACCAACCAACCAACCAACCTATCTATCTATCTATCTATCCAATACAGGGAGGGATAAGCAACTCTGATCCTGGAGGGCCGCTGTCCTGTAGAGTTTAGCTCCATCCCTAATCAAACCCACCTGAAAAATCTACCCAAACTTTACAGGGTTGCCTGAAAATTACAAGCAGGTGTGTTAGGGATGGAACTAAACTCTGTAGTGACATCTATCTATATGTGATTACTATCTGAGCGCGGGACCCATTGAAGCTAGTAATCCATTCCGTAGTTTATAGCTGTCCAGCTCTTTTCTCAGCGCAGCTGATGCTGCAGCATTACTGTGTGTGTGCAGACGGTGAAGCGCGCAAGGTAGTGAGAGGACTCGGCAGTAGGGGGACCTCCTATCCACCGCAACCGGGGCTTTAATTCCGTTCACACTGCGAGACCCCATCAGAGTCCACCGCTGAGATCCACGCAACCTGCACCGTTACGGATTTAATGTTTTTAACAGGCTGTTTTCCCGAAAGTACTGTGTTTATCTGCGCCGTGAAACTCTCGAGGTAAGGAGCGTGCACATAATTGACAGCTTAGTTTCATGCAATTATTGGAAGCTGTGTGTGCGTTGCTTGGCTCGCGCACAGGTTTGGGCGCAGGCTACTGCAAGGATGATTTCCAGTACGAAAATTAAAGCATATGTCAGTGGTGTCATTATGTGTCATTGTCTCATCTCTCACTGTTTTATCTGGTGGGAAGCGGTTTAATTCTCCACATGTCACTGCAATCGATCCTACGGCTGCGGGGAATTTGGACCGTACTCAAGTGACCATAAGGAGCGTCAGTGAACTGTTGATTGTGAGACTGTTTCAATCTCACCGTCGAGTTAGACGTAGAACGAGAGAACCTTATGGGTGTAATGTGTTACACCGATTGACTTCAAAGTGTTTTATACGTCTACGCTTTTGGAGATTGAAGATATAGGGACGTGGAAATGGAGAAGTTATTACGCACGCATTAAATGCAAGTGCACAGGCAAAACGCGTCATAATAAATAAATCGTTCTGTTTCTATAACATTAACTGTATCGGACTCAATATCGGCAATTATGACGTCATGTAGTGTTGCGTTCTAGTGCGTACCTGCATGGCAGCCGCGCGGAAAGGTTTACGTGAAGTACATAGAACTGCTTGTGTTCTGTAATTCTTTCGTTTTATATTGACACATCTTAGAGTAACACTCACTGTAAAACAATGTTTGTAACTATAGGAAAATTAATAGATAAAAATCCTATAGTAAAAACCTGTTTACCATATCCTACGATTAGAAAAAAAAAAGAGTATGTATATATGTATAACAATGTATGAAATTTTTCCTGTAAATTCTTTTTTTTTTATAGTGTATGAATGACCTTTTATAATTTAAGAGAACATTTGTATTCAACAAGACAATGTATTAACGAGACAATATGCATACTTTGAGGCAAAATAGTCTTGAAATTAGGTTTGTATTAATAAAAGGAGCTGTAAAACTGTAAAAAGTACAGTACTATGAACTCCATGTGATCAAAAATCTAAAACTCTCATGAATATATATATATGTATACACACACACACATACTTGTATTTGTGGTTTACGGGGACTCTCCATAGGCGTAATGGTTTTTATACTGTACAAACTGTATTTTCTATTGCCCTACACCAACCCTACCCCTAAACCTACCCCTCACAGGAAACTGCTGCCAGTTTTTGAATTTCATAAAACACCGTTTTGTATGTTTTTTAAGCCTTTTGTTTTACGGGGACACAGGAAGTGTCCTCATAAACCATGTTTACGTTGTAGTACCCATGTCATTATACACATTTGTGTCCTCATAAACCATATATACCTGTACACACACACACACACACACACACAGTATGTGGCAAGTCCGGAATGTGATTTTTAGCTCTGGAAATGTGTGGATTTTTAAGTAGGCTACATTTTTATGTTTAAGATTTCATTGGCTTCATTTCCTGTTACTATGTGTATCCAGTATGGATGGTTCTTTAAGAAATTTTATATAGTAGATTCTACTTTATAATAGAAATGGAAGTAAAAAAAAGTAAATTAAAAAAACATGTGGCAGGTTGACACAAAAACGTTCAATTGTTTCCCGCAACAATATTTTTTTTATGTCCTAACCCTAAACATAAGACTCACACAAACCATTTTGCATTTTTACATTTTTAGTAAGACATTTAGTCTAGGTCATTTTCCTAATGGAGACTGTTGGCTGCTCCGTTACATTAGGTTCCCATTTACACTCAACAGTCATTTTATTCAAATCATAGAGCTGTGTGTGTATTTGTGTACAAGACAGAGATTCTTCTACCTCCTCAGACCACACTGCTGCATATTCTTCATTATTAGGCTGCTTGCATATCTGTAGCTGCCAGGCTGACCGTCACACTCTTTCTCCTCATCACTTCATCTGTCAGCCAAAACACATTGAGCATTAATCAAATATTTCCACTCTCATTCAGTATGAGTGGTAATAGGTGGCCAGTTCAGCTCTATAGAACACGTAATGCACCCCATGAATGGCCATCTGCACATCTTGAGTAAATTAATCTTTTTTTTTTCTTTCATAAATGTACATGTTGGGGGTTGTGTGTTTATTATGTGTACACACACACACGTGCACACTTATGCATGCCACACACAGCGCTTCTGGGCTCTATGCTGCAGGGGATTCAAATGGACCAAAGATGTTCTCTGAGAACTTTAAAATCTTTTAAGAGCTGTGCACCTCTATTTCTTATCTATCTATCTATCTGAGAGTTCAGCTGGTTGCCTGCAGGCTATGGTCATCAATAATGAATGTTTTTTCTGATTGGTGCATCTCTGTGGCACATGGCAGTAATGAGACTGAATAATAAACCAAACTTGCAAGAGATTGTTTTTCTACCTTTTGTACATTTTCAAATTAGTGTGTCAACATCTTTGTGTAACAGAAAACGAGAGTAGTAAATAATTTCTATAATAACTACACCCAAAATTGTTTAGAAAACTTGACAGGAGTGTTAAATGAAAATGAAATATCTATTATCAACATCATAAATTGTATTTTATTTGCAGAACTGAAAAAAAAAAAGTTGGTGTAGGATTGACTTTGAAACAATTTTCCCTCCGAAATTGCTAGTGCATTTAACAAATAATTACAAAGAAATGGTCACATTGAATTAAACGTGAAAAATTGGAGTGACTGAAATAGTAATTTCTTAAAGTAAAACGTACTCCTGTAATCTTTATTTGCAACAAAAATCATTTTTTACAGTGTAGTATTGAATAAACGTAACTGTGTGTGTAGTCCTGTGCCTTGTGATTGTTCTTCATCTTCACAGAGCCTGTGGCTACACTGATAGCCCTTACTGTACTTCAGTTTCTGCGTAGCCCCTGCCTTAGGGCAGATCTCATACGAGCTCCTTTACGCTGTAGTGTGCACTTCAAATCAGATGTCAAGCCCTTTATCAGAAGTGTGTACTTCATGCCTATGTGGTGCTAAATTCATGCACTAATCATCCTTTTCAGCACAGTATCAAATCAGAAGTTTAGAGCCCTTTATCACAGCTGAGAAATACAATTCAGTCCTGTAGGGCCCTGCAGCTGAGCTCCGGAGCCATGATGACACTGGCAGCCGGGAAGCTCTCTCAGCCTTCCCAGATCTGTTTTTCCTTCAGTGTTCTCTTCCGCTGCCCAAGGGAGGCCATCTGAGCAGCCATCAGTCTCTTATTTCAGAATGATGGAGGAGAATTTGGAAAAGGTGGAATAAAGGACAAGTGAGGCTTTGAATGCTGAGGCCAAGAACTCAGTGATGGGAATTAGAATCACCCATTTTAGACTTTTATTAGACAGGACAGTGAAAGGTGATGGAAAATGACACTTAGAAGAAACGGTTCTATATAGAACCTTAAAAGGTTCTATCAGGCGCTTCATATATGAAACCCCTAAAAGGTTCCATATAGAACCCTTTTCAAGGGTTCAATCAAAAGAACCCTTTAGGGTTCTTTGTAGCCTGGAAAAAGGTTCTATATAGAACCCTTTAGGGGTTCCCATCATGGGATTATTCTTTGGATTTAATTTTTGTTTTATTTTAATAAAATTTTAAGACTTAAACAGCCCATATAGCTACTTTATCACTAGAAAAACTGAAATAAGCATAACAACATCAAGGTGTTGTGTGATCATTTAAGACTTAGCGTTTACAATGACAAGCAATATATAACACAGCAATTCATAGTGCAACAGTTACAGGGATTAACATAAATCCATTTTCCTTTATTCATACTTTTTTATTATTTTTACTTCTCTAAAATAGCACTCTCCATTTTAGAAATAGTTTTTTCAACCACCTCCACCTTACTCACCCATCCAACATGTCAGTCACAAATATATGTTGACAATCCACAAAAAAATAAAATAAAATAAAAATTGAATGTTAACTTGCACAAATAAATAAATTGAAAGTTGACTTGCAAAAAGAATTAAAAATAATGAAATGCATAAGTAAAATAAGAATGTGAAAGAGTCATCAAATAGTATATTAATGACAGTCCTATTTTGCATCTCACCACCAGGTCATTACCCTTTACCTTAAATAAATGTTAAGTATTTACTCCACATTCTCCTATAAACCAAGTAGTCTGACTTTTTCTTTTTGTATACTGCAACTTTTGCCAATTCTGTAACCCATGAAAGATGGTGAACCACATTTCTGGAAAGGGAGAGAAAAGACTAACTAGTAGTATTGTTTTTACATTTATAAGCATTAAATGTAAATTTTACATTCAGATAAGCATTTAAACAATAAAAACAAAGGACCCATGTAGACTTGTGCCCGTAGTCGGTAATGCGATATATCATGGTAATGAATATGCACGATATTGTTATCGTGGGCACTTCTAAATACCGTGAATAATTATATATTACAAATTATTCCGAATTTTGAATGAATTTTAAGAATACTTTTCCCATCAACTGGTCAAAATGCACAACACCGCTGTATGCTGCATGAAAGACGCTTGCGCACTCTGATGTAAACAAGCGCGGACTTAAAACTTACTTGAATTAGAGAGGAGTGTGGTGTTTTCATCTGAATGTAGATGACCAAACAAGTAATGCTGCACTCCATAGTCCAGACCTGCAGTGACAGTACAAAATATTTATTTATTTATCAATCAATCATAAGAACCTGCATGATAAAATGTGGAAAATATCAGTAACTTCAGATTAGCTGCGTTTCCCAAAGTTGGTAACGTTACTGTGAGGAAAAAGAAATAATGTACCTTTTGTGTTATTGTTTTGCAGCAAGTTATGTTTCCTCGGACTTCCACTTTTCAGCACTCTGATAAGGTGGTGGTAAAACTTTAAAAGTGCTCTCTGAGATAGATGAACATCTACAACAACCAAATACAGTGTGTTTAGTATCATATACAATTACTTCAGCAAAACAAATAATTATATTTTACTATACTGCAAACAACAAATACTCAGTTATTCGCAGAAAAAATGTTAACATCAGCTTCTCTCTTTGTTCTTCTTGGTTTGAATTCATGTTTATAACGGCTGACGGTGATTTGACCGAAACTTTGTTTCATCTTTTCCTATACATATAGGTCCAATACAATCTACAGGGCAACAAAATATTAGATATATGAACTCTCGCCAGCATTATTGATCAATTCACAACAGTTTTATCAAGATACTTTAGGGATTCATGTTAAAAATGACAAACCTCCCGGCGGAGAATTGCGCAGGCCTGGACAACGCATAAACCACCTTTCTTCTTTTTAGCTTCTTGAAATAATATGTGTAACGTTAGGCTAACTAAAAATGACAAGGGTTTAGGTAAAAGTAATTGAAATAAGCTTAAATTAATTAATTTTCTCACTTACCAATGTAATCGTGGTTCTCCCGAGCGCTGAGCGCAGTCAGCGCACCGTAACCGTTGAAGTTTAAACAGCGTCGCTCGCGCGCTTATTTTAGTGATCACTCTCGCGAGAGGCGCGCGACTGAAATGCGGTGCTGTGCAGAAGGGACAAAACTGATCAGCGCATAGATACACGTTCAAGTTGTTTGCCGTTTATGTCAAAGATAATTTTATGCATCTGTTTGGAGGGATGAGTTATAAGAATAGCCTTTTAGAATCTAAATGAAACACTGAAACTCCATACGATACGGCTTTACTGACAAGATGCGCATTAAATATCGCATGTGATTTATCGTGCAGCCCTAGTATAAATTAATAGTTTGATTCAGTGATAGTAGACTTAAGTAAAACCAGTTAATTTAGATGTTAGGCATTTTTTCAGTGTACAGGAACACGTGGCAATTATTTTCTATCAAACTTGAAAGTGCAGACGCAAATTTTCAGTTTATTTTCTTCGGAATAAAGGTGTGTCAAAGTAAAATTGAAATAAAAACACAAATACAATGTAGTATAATAATTTTAAATAGCCTAATGTGTAAACATACATAAAGCATGGTTTAGCCCAAAGAACCCTTTTGTGCCAAAAAGGGTTATTTCTCCTTATATAGAACCTTTTTGGCATAAAGGGTTCTTTGGAGTTGAGTAAAGAACCCTAAGGTTCTATATAGAACCCCAAAGAACCCTTTTTTCTAAGAGTGTACCGAGTGTTGCCGTTTTTTCCATAGTGTTTTGAAGTGCTATAATAATGCTTCCCAGTCAGAGCTTTATGTTTCACTCGGATTATTCACAGGCTAATGTGTTTTGAGACAAAATCTGCAGAGGCTTCCCTTACGGCTGTGTTATAAATGCCTTACCCTTTCACGTCACCTTCATTTTAAAGAAATTAATGTCGGGCTGGTATTTTAAGCCCTGCATAGTTCTCTTTATTAGTTCTGTGGTGCTACACAAATGAAAATGTCAGCGGTATAAAATAGTAACCCTTATTGAAAGAATGAAGACAGGTGTGGGACATTAAATCCCACTCAGATATTGAGTCTTATTGTTCAGAAGTCATGTTTTTTTTCTGAATCGGGTGAGGACAAAAGCCATTGTTCATTTTGAGTAGGTTTTGATACCTTTATAACATTTATTTTTTTTTCTCCTTAGCTGAACTGCGGCAAGCCATTGTGGCCATGATGAACAGGAAAGATGAACTCACTGAGCAGAACACGTAAGATTTTACTGATTGCAGTGATCATTGTGGACTTAACGGATTTTTTGTTCATTCATGAAATACAATCCTAACGAATTTATGTGGAAATCTGTTATCAAAGAATTCTTTTAGTTCGGAATGATTTTAACACCGATGATTGTGGCTATCCTTCCTTGGTGTTGGGCTTAGGTATCCAACATAACGGTTATTCCCCAAAAAACCCTTTTTTTTTTTTTTTTTAAGAGCAGGAGAAAGAGGAGGAACTAAATCAGTATGTATGTGATGCAGAAGCATTCGTATTGAGGGGTGGTCAGGGGTTCCAGAACCCCATAAGAACCAAAAAATTTAATTTGGGAGACCTAGTTGTTTTGTTTAATTGATAGAAGAAAAAATGCACTGACATGACAAATGTAATTAGTGAAACTTTTAACCAGTGTTTAAAAGGTGTTTTTCAATGGAAATGTTTAAACATGCTTAAGTGCTGAGCAGGAAGAAATTGGACAGTGTGGATCTTCATCTTCAAATAATAAAAGTAACATTACAAATATTTGTTCATATGACCTGATTTAATATTACAACAATATTTTTTAATATTTCTATGTATTTTTAAAAATTTAGTATTTTCTACATTTTGCAACTGTGTAAATATTTAATTATAAAAAATATTAGGTTACACTTTATTTTAAGGTGTCCTTGTTGCAGTTAAGTACTGAGTAATATTAATTACTACATGTACTTACTATATGGTTATTGGTTAGGGTTAGGATTAGGCTAAGGTATTTTATGCTAAGTATTTTTTAATAGCTAAAACCTTATTTTAAAAGTTTAATGTCTTTTAACTTAACATGGCACCTTAAAAGCATCCACTGCAATTTTATGTTTACATAAAACAATGAAAACAATGCAATGTGAAACGAACGGAAATGAGGTTTAGGTAACACTTTTTAGATTAGGGAAAATTATGGAAAATTGGAGCTAAACTCAGGACAGTGATCCTCCAGGACTAATTTTTGACACCCCTGACATAAAAGCATACTAGCAAGAATATTATGTACAATAAAAGTGAAAATGGCGAGTGACATAACACAACAAGAACATATTTGATGTTTAACATGCAGCTATATGGAGCAGAATTTTGGACCAATGAGATCTCACTGTGGGCGGAGCTACCCAACAAACAGAAATAGAAACCAAGCAACTGACAAAACCACATTGCTAAACTTAAATAAACAGAATAGTTTTTGTTGGAGATGTGGCCTGGAGAGTATAACACATGTGGTGATGTGAGCGACCCACATGGTGTACATTTGTAGGGACATTTAAATGTCAGAGAGCAGTGAAGCGTATATTTGCAATGGTAGGTTTATGGCAATGACATGATTATCTTTTACTTTTGCAATCTATTAATTGTCTGTATTGTCATTATGTTGAACAAGGCTAATGTTAATTGCTGAGCTTTTGAACATTGTGTCTAGAACATAAAAGCGTGTGTGTGTTTTATTCATCTTCAACTGTCAGCATCACTGAGCATACACTGCATCCTTTAAGCAAGCCAGTGGTTATATTTATGATGTGTGTGTAGAGCGTAGTGTGTAAGGGAATGTAAACAGACAGTAATAACTTGGAGAAGACAGACATGCACTGCCATCAGTTCACTTCAGTGGACTCACTGGGTGCTAATGAATGTGATTTTACACACAGACACGTGACTACAAGGCAGCCTTCTTTGAAATTCTCTGGCATGACTCGGCACTGTCAGCCTCACAGCCCTGATCTGTCACTACCGTAACACATATACAATCAAACACAGCAAGAGAGAGTGACTTTGAAAAGAATAAAATGACAGGGAAGGATGTAAAGTTTACAAGTTAAAAATGCGAAGGAAAGATAAAGACAGAAAAAGAAAGGCATGATTATTTACTTAAAGGGATCATATGACGTTGCTAAAAAGAACATTATTTTGTGTATTTGGTGTAATGCAATGCGTTTATGCGGTTTAAGGTAAAAAAAACCACATTATTTTCCATATAATGTACATTATTATTTCTCCTCTATGCCCCACCTTTCTGAAACGTGTAAATTTTTACAAAGCTCATCGTTCTAAAAAAGCGAGGTGTGCTCTGATTGGCCAGCTATCCAGAGCGTTGAGATTGGCCGAATACATCAAGCGTGTGACGGAAATGTTACGCCCCTTACCATATTGTGATTCCTTGTCCCAGCCAGAGCGACTAGACAAAAACATTAAAACCCATTGGATATCGTCCTCTTTTGGAAGGCCAAACAAAGTAGTTTTGCTTTCACAACGAATCGACCTTTACGACATGGCGGCGGCAACAATACTACAGCGAGAATAAAAGTTACGCCTTCTTTCTTTGCGTGAACATTTGGGCGGCGTTATGCAAATCTTCCCACATCGTGACGTAGATATGTGGGGGCGTGTTAGAACGAGCCGTTTTAGGCGTGGCTGACTCTTAACTTTTATAAAGAATATCTCTTTGGATTTAAAGGAATAGCTAATAGAAAGTTCATAGGAATAGAAAAGTTTACGCACGCTCATGTCTATTCCATGAAATGACAAAGCACAGGGAGTTGTTAAGTGCTATAAAAGGAGTCCATACGACTTAAATATTTTGACATACAACAAATATTTTGAAATCGTTATTTTGAAGTCATACCGTACAAAGCTTTGTTTGAGGAATAAAGTTAAAGTCATTAATTCTTAATAAAACATAAAAATCTTTATATTTGCATGCATGTGTTAGATCTTCAGCAGCAGTGTGCAAAAGAAACCACATTTTACTTGAGTTTTGAATCTGATTTTGCTGTCTGAATTAAATGTGATTAGATGGGGAAAAAAATACAATGTACTGTAGAATAATGGCAAGACACCACATATTGAGTTGGCCTTGTGGGCTGCATGCAAAAACATACTGCATGACCAGTGTTGTCTGATTCACAAACAAATCATTCTTATGAGCAGGTTGTTTTAGTTAATGGAAGATATAAAGATATAACAAAATACTCTTATACGCCAGTTATTTTTAATCATTCAAAAAGACTGACAAACCTGTAAATTAGAGTCAGTCTTGATGAATCCTTCATTGAATGAACATCAATATCATTACTTAGGCCTACTGTTTGAGTTTGCATGTTAGGGCCATTTTTCTAGTTGACTAGTCACTTATTTAAGCCATTCATCTTTAATATAGCCTATTGTGCACTCAAACACACACACACACACACACACACATAAAAGCACCCACAAAAGTATGACCATGAGTGTGTCAGAAAACCAGGCATCTCCCATACAAAAAGGCAGTATTATTCAATAAGAGGAAAGAAGGAAGTGACAGCATATTAAAGATGACATACAGATGCTGATAAGCTGAAAAGATATTTCAGTCCAACTGAACAGTCAGCAGTGTCTGCTTGCCTTAGCTCAACTAAGTGTGTATGAGAGAGAGAGAGAGAGAGACAGTATTGTCAAGTTGCGCATTGATGTTCATTTGCATCTTTAAAAAGTGGTGCCGCTCTGTTGCTTTGTGGGTTGATGTCCCACTAATTCCCAGAATCTCTTAAGGTATTTTTCTCTGTAAGTGGAGAACGTACAGTTCATGTGAGATTTATGAAAAAGGAACATTGAAAAATTGATGAAGTGGAGGTGCTCTTCCCTGACTTGTTCTTCTGTAGCCCTGGTAGAACCGCAGGCACTTAATGCATTTAACTCTTAGAGAGGAACATGACAACAGGTTGCGTGTTACGTGTGAAGCAGGGCAGCAACAAAGGATACAGCTCAAAAGCAACGTATTTTAAATCTGACATAACTCTTGTTCAGCTCTCCTGCATTTACCTTTTTAAGTATATCTCAGAATAAACCCCGACAGGGTGATCAGGATCCCGCCGCGAAGCGGAATCCCGCTTATTACACGGCTACTTGCCGACGATACTGCCTTGAAAAATATCGGTATCGTATCGAAAACAAAATAAGGGGTATCGCCCATCCCTGTAGCATACTTCGGAATGTAGCGACTGACCAATCAGAATCAAGTATTCCACAGAGCCGTGTAATAAGAATTTTTATATGAGGAAATGTTCTTAAATGTTTTTAAAGAAACCCGAAATGTATTGGAGGTGTGTAGAAAAAGTACCTGGGGCCAGATTCAAGAACTTTAAAAATTCCCCCTTTTTTCTATAATTTAAGAATACATTTAAGAATATTTTGTATTCCCAAAAACGTATCGAGAACTGAAGTTTTTCCAAGAATTGCACTTTAGAATGTTCCTACAAATTTAGAATTTGAAAATAAGAACTCAGAATAAGAATTTCTTAACTTGTTCCCTAAGATTTTCATGAATCTGTCCCCTCCACAACTTAATTGCAAAAAGCTTTCAGTCAATGACTTTCTGCAGGCCTTAGAAAAATCTTAAAGAAAACTTTAGAAGAAATCCCCACACTCTAACTTGCAAAAACTTTATTACAAAACAGCTTAAAAACACCCTTAGGAAGGTCCTTGACCGAAGTGATCTTGTAAGTTTTTGCAAGCTACAATAGACTGTGGGGCTTTTTTCCTGCAGTTTTCTTGTGTGAGGGAAAACATGTTTTATATTTTCATTAAATGTAAAGAAAGACAGCTGCCTGTAAATTAATTTAAATGCATGTTTGCTGGAAAATCGTGCCATTTGGTGCAGAACATCAAAGATTTGTTTTTAATTCTGAATACATTCCCAATAAAGCAAAATATGGAGGCAGTCTTTTTTTGAAGTGTTCCAGTGTGTACCACCTAGCAACAACCTAACATGGCTTGATGAGGTCTGTGTCGTCTCACTTTCCCGACATCCTATGTTTTGTGTTGTGATATTTGTGGAGCACTCATTTCCACACACACACACACACACACACACACACATACACTCCTAAAGCACAGAGATTTGTGTAAGCAGTCGTGAGCAAGGATAATCTGCAAATAACTGTATTTTCTATTGCCCTACACCAACCCTACACCTAACCCTAACCATTACAGGAAACTTTCTGCATTTTTACTTTCTAAAAAAAAAAAACATCCTGTATGATTTATAAGCGTTTTGAAAAATGGGGACATGGGGTAATGTCCTCATAAGTCACCTTCTCCTTGTAATACCTATGTCATACCCATGTCATTATACAAATTTGTGTCCTCATATGTCACAAAAATGCACACACACACAATTTACATTCACTGTAAATAATTACAAGCTGATCAGGACAGATCAAAATATATGATATGGTATGGGTATACAAAAATGCTTGACCTGGCAAACTCTGCTAATAATGAAAACATGTACCTGTTGTGTTTTTACATGCGGGTTTAATAATATGTTGTAACCAGAGGTTATCTAGATGGATAAAAGCAACATGGCTTGTGTTTTAGTGTGGTTACTCAGCTGTAAAACACAGATACTTTGTACCTGATACTGATAAAAGAGGTTTACCTCATGCTGTGATGTTTATAAGGACCCTGTCTCCCCCTGCTCTACCTTTCCATCCCTTTCTCTATCCTCTGTTTTTTCTCAGAATTCCCTTGAGAAGAAACAAAATTGACTTCATACCTTGTTACTGATAGACTTGGCCTGTTGGTCAGAGAGAAATAGTGTGAAAGAGGGACAGTGAAGAAAGAAAGAGACGAAGAGAGAAAGACAGTAAGCAGAGAGCAGACTTAAATGGATAGCTTACCCAAAAAAGAAAATTCTGTTATTTATTCTCTGTCATGTACTAAGAATCCTGTATGACTTTCTTCTCTGAAAGAGAGTTATTTATAGTGTATAAATAGGTACATGTAAAGCTATTTATAGTTTTTCTCTTAAAAGAGACATTCTGTTTTAGTCTGCTTTTGTATGACTTTTTATATTAAATATAGCGTATATTGGATGATATTGAATATTTAATTGTCCATGCTCATTTCTCCTTCAACATTTTTACATGTACTGTAGATTACCATTGCTGTCATCTATTCTTTTAAAAAACAAAAAATGAGATAACACTGTTAACACTGTGTAGTTGAATCTTTAGCAAAAGTGAATGAATATCAATGTTTCATACTGTACCTTGTAATGCTGTGATGGGCAAATTCTATCATTTAAAATGATTGATTTCCGTTTTTAGAGTTTATTTTATTTAAACAAAATAATGAAGAATTTATTGGTTACTGAATATAAAAATAATGATTGACTTATCAGTGTCAGCCAGAATTACAATTTTTGTGCATTCCTATATTTTATAGTCCCCATCCACTTTCATTATATAGAAAAGGGCAGCATGGACATTCTGCTAAATCTTCTCTTTTTGTGTTCCACAAGAGAAAATCTTACAGGTTTGGAACGACACGAGGGTTATTAACTGACAACAGAATTTTGGATGAACTATTCCTTTTAGACTTGAATGTGTACAGTAACTATACAGTATAGTAATATACAGTATTACTCATCATCACTCAACATCTGTAGGGCTTTGTGTTTTTGTGGCTACAGGCATTCAGAACCAGTTTGATTTACAATCCCACACAGATGAAGCTCTAATGCCGCCATTCATTCTCTAGCGGTGGATAGCAGGACAAGCGGCGTTTAGAACCGATATTTTAAAAGGTCTATCCATCCGTCTGACACAGACAATGAATATAAATGTTAAACATTTCTGTTACTCATGCCACAGTCAGAGTAAAGTGAAGAGAGAGTGCCGGTTATAGACTGCATTTGTTTAAGAAGCATTTCATGTGGATGGAATAGCGTGCAATAAAAATGTTAAGGAGGGGTGGATGAGAAGTGCTGATGTAGATGTATACTTGTGGCTCTCCGACATGCTGGGGTCGTAAGAGTCTGACGAATTTAACTTCACAGCCTGCAGAACACATAAATGTGCATGCGTGCACATATAGATGCACAAACTGTAAGCATACTGACATTTACATGGACTGTTCTAGCATGAGTAGTCCCAGCATCCCCATGAAACCAACTAACTCTAGCATTGCCAGAGAAAAAAAGAGAACAGCGGCTATATTAACTATAAGAACCTGTATGAACTGGCTCTTTTGGATTTATAATGAGTCATCCTTACAAAAAAATGACTGTGGTGGTAACAGTACGGTAATGGTATCAGTTTGTAAAAACTGTAAAAAGTATTTTGTATATGCTCCAATGTACTTCAAAGAAGTCTGTGCTGTTCTTATTTTCATAAAAATCACAGTATTGCATTTTTGTCAGTGCTGTGTTAAAGGGGCCATGAAATGCAGTTTCAGTTTTTAATATCATGTTTGTTTCTCAGGGTTACTTTATGAAGTTTTTTGCACCAATAAAGGTCCAATATTTGGGAAAATTATGATTTTCCATTCTCATTTTCACTCTCTGTGAAAAATTGGCTCAACTTCATGGGGTGTTTATATATGAAGAGTTCATTTGCAAAAACCGATAACTCCATTTAAATTTTTTTTCAGAAATCACGTTTTTTTTTATTGCGCACTCCAAGTAATATCAATCAAACTGCAGTTGGGTTGTTTTGATTAAGTAATAATAACTTAAACTAATACAGGTAATTTACAAAATTAAAGTTCATTGAAAGCATGTTTTTTTTTTTTACATAATAAAAGTTTGATTTATAGCAAAAGCAGATAACTCCAACAGTCGTTTTTTGGCAAAAGCAGATAACTCCACATTTCATGTTTTAGAGTTTAAAAAAACACTTGTTTAATCT